>NC_136514.1:27289114-27416614 GCF_053919585.1 Euprymna scolopes | reverse complement strand
CACAGGCGTGCAGTTCTAAGAAAGAAGCTTTGTTCATGGAATCCGCGTTTTGATTTAGGCACAGATATAGAGTGGGGGAAATTTTTCACAGTGGATTCAGCTAGACGGGTGTTTTTCGTGAAAGATTGGCGAGGGGGGACCAGAAATTTATTATAAGGTTTTTGACTTTACACATCCATCTCGCCTTTTCTAGTGATGCAAGCTCCCCTTTTTCAGTGATGCAAGGTTGTGCACACTTGCTAATTTGCATACGTGCTTTAACAGCTGCTGCTAATACTTTTGCTAGCCAGCCATCCTTCAGCTGCTGCTGATTTCCTCATGTGGCCATACACGTTCTGTTATAGAACAATTTCATGTTTGTATGTATGTTATCTTCTGCACTTTATCTAAAAGATTACACCCTCCGATTCTTGACAGTTTGTTGCAGACCTTATAATATTATTGGTATGACTAAATTAAAACTAAAACATTTCTTTTTTAGAAATGTCAAGACCGAATGAAGACCTCATGTTATAAATGGTATTAATAATTTATAAGTAAAATCTATTTTTCTTTTAAATGCATATTGGAGACGTGATGCAAAAGGGCTGTAATGTTACGTGGTGTTACACTTTACTTTAGTAATTCATAAAAATAAAATTGGAAGGACATAAAAGTCTAACTCGGCATTGGGTAAATAGTTAATTGGCAATTCTTTCTTGCTTTAATCTGAAAAAGCAGCATTATCCTCAATCCATGGGCAGACAACTTTTTGGTGTGTTGTGTCTGACAGGTTGTAAGCAAATAAGCTGGATTAAATTGTTGCATAAAAAAGCAGTAAAACCATTACTTCTGAAAATACTTCTTTTAAACTCCTCAGCCTAACGTTCACAGGAAACTTTTTTGAACCACATTTAAAACTTTCAACTATATATTGTTAAACATTTTTAAACCACATTTAAAACTTTCAACTATATATTGCTAATAAACATTTTTGAACCACATTTAAAACTTTCAACTATATATTGCTAATAAACATTTTTGAACCACATTTAAAACTTTCAACTATATATTGCTAATAAACTTTTTTAAACCACATTTAAAACTTTCAACTATATATTGCTAATAAACTTTTTTGAACCACATTTAAAACTTTCAACTATATATTGCTAATAAACTTTTTTGAACCACATTTAAAACTTTCAACTATATATTGCTAATAAACATTTTTGAACCACATTTAAAACTTTCAAGTATATATCGCTAATAAACTTTTTTAAACAACATTTAAAACTTTCAACTATATATTGTTAATAAACTTTTTAAAACACATTTAAAACTTTCAACTATATATTGCTAATAAACATTTTTGAACCACATTTAAAACTTTCAACTATATGTTGCCAATAAACTGATGCAACTGCCAATGATGTTTTCAATTACCTGATAACTCGCTATTTATTTTCAGGTACACTCATCAAGTAATATGGTTTGGACAGGTGCACATCGTGCTTTTACTGTAGAAATATTTTTGAAGAATAGTGAATCTGTAACTGCAACACAGAGTTCATTACAAGTTAGGACATGATGCTGTTCCAGATAGAAAATCAATACAGCTATGGGTTGCAAATTTCAGAGCTACAGGTTCGGCACTTAAAAGAAAGCCACACGCTCAAATGCCAGAGAGTATTCGAGCCGTGAGACTTTCTGTTACTAAATCTCCTAGACGCTCAGCTCGCAAACATCTATGGCCTTGGGATTGTCTGATCAAACAGTCAGAAGAATTCTACACACTGATATGTAGTTCCATCCATACAAATTAATGATTGCTCAGAAACTGTTTAAGTGCGGCAGGGAAAATCGCATGTCAAAATGTGGGAGATATTTCTGCCGTACCCTGTACTTTATTATAACGTAACTAATACTGTAGGTTCATTCTCTAAATTATAGTCACAACAATCTGGATATCATCCTCCCAGTTCTTACCTTCTCCTTTTTTATGTGAGAGTAATGTATCTATCTTGTAACCACAATACTGCCCTCTCAGAGATTACCTTCACTTTTTTATTTAAGGGGAGGGTAGTCTAGTATTTATTCTACTATTATGATACCATCGTCCTAAAGAGAGGAGGGGTAGCGTTGTATCTGCTCTGTTGTCATGAGATCGTTCTCCAAGATTTTTTATGGCCTCTGGAGTGAAGATATCTTGGGATCAAATCCTGGATCGTAAGGCACCAAATATGAACCTGTGTAGTGCATGCCATGGAAGTCACTCAGCATCATATTTTTTGCACAAACATTAAAAAAACAATTAGATTGTGAATAGTGATTCATTTGATATCGGTATGGTACAATGTGTCCGATTTTACCCATTTTAAAATGAATTGTTCCCAAATCGAATTATGTTGTTCTACTAAAACAGTAAAATTTTAAGTAAATATTGGGTGGAACAATAAAGTTGTCACCCTAAAGAAAACAATACTACAGTTTTATTTTAAAACTTTTATTGAAAAAATCAATTCAGGTAACTTGATTATATAGTAGAGCTGACATCTATTCAATGTAGCCACTTTCAGCCTCAATCACCGCCTCAATACAGGTTCGGAACTGGGAGCATGCCTTTTCCACAAGCATTGGCAGGAGCTCGGCAAATACTCAGCAGACGGCGGTGATCAGGTTGGCTTTGGTGTTGTGGGGGATCATGTTGGTGATGTTCTTGATGTATGTCCAAACAAAGTAGTCCAGTAGGTTCAGGTCGTAAGAGGAGCGCCAGTGAGAGAATGGTACAGAGTTGTAGCACTTCTTCTGAAGCCAAGCCTGGGTCTCTTTGGACTTGTGAGCTGGCACAGAGTCCTGCTGCCACTGCCAGCAACCACCTTCACCAGGGGATCACCACACTCTTTAACACATCCAGGTACACTTTGGTGTTGACTTTCAAGCCGATTTTGAAGATGTGAGGTGGCATGATGTAGCCCCCACTTGAAACTACATCAAAGACCATAACCGTGGCCAGAAACTTTGTTTTCATCACCCTGGGCACGTCCTTGTTATTCATGGCAGTCCAGTGATGCATTTTGAGGGTGCTGGCAATGGTCCTGTTGTCATAACTTGGATCGGTAGAAAGCATGAGTTGTACAGTGGTGCATTTCCGATCTCACTCACTGAACATTATGTCACTTTCAGGCATGGTAGAAGGCTCCTATTGCTCTTGGGATTTATACGCAACTGGCCAACTAGTAGATGGCCTGCAACAAAAAAAGAAAATCAGTTTTCATCAAACGGAAATTAAATCATTTTTTTTTTTTAGGGCGACATTTTTATCATTCCACCCTTTACATTTAAACAAGTGATATTTGTTTTATTGATTTGAATAATATTTAAATAAAGTGTAACATGTGGCCGCAGCTGAGATTGAACTCACTACAGGAGTTTATAGTGTAATTCAAATCTTATCTGTAGCTAATTACTTGATGCTTTGCTAAGGCTATCAACGGTATTTTTTATTGTGACATTATCACTAGAGGGTTGCCTACCACAGCTTAAGAGAAGCCCATCTATCCTCGAAAGAAGGATAGATCATGCCAGTTTCCCAACCTGGTATTTTACCTCACGGTTGATGTCCAGCTTATCTTGACCCCCTAAAGTTCTCTTGATCTGGTCCAAGCCATAGTCTGTGTTCGATTGTGTTCAACTAGAAACATCTTCAACTCTGTCGTCTACTGTTACAAACCTAAGGCCATCACAAACTGTCACAAAACTGACCATCATACTTAAAACTGCCTGTAAACTAACTTTAAATATGGCCCGGCTCTTTTTGCCATACCTTGATTAATACTTGTTATATTGAGGCCCATTGGCTATGATCACAGCATAGTATCTGTGTTATGTTGTGGTGAGTAGTGCCAAGGATCAGAACGATTATTATGATTAATTGTTAAATTATTTAGGTTAAAAAGATATTAAGAAAAATGTGTTAAAAGAATATTAGTTAAAAAACTTATGTTAAATATTTAACTGGAGAATTTTAGCTCAAGGAAAAAAGTTATGAATAGAGGAAAAGCATAAACAAAGCTAGTTTGGAATTTGGTTTAGTAAACAACGATGTGGCTTATGTGACAAACAAGACTGCCCACTCTAGCTGATGTAAGAGACACATAAGCCAGGAGAAATCAGAAGTAGGAGTTAGTCTGTAACAGGAAGTTGAAGAGATAAGTCTTGTAGTTAGCTAGTCACTGGGATAGTTAGTGTGCAGGAGTTGTCTTTGTGCTCTGATGGAAGCATCTACAAACCAACTAAGGAAGATGTAAGGGAGGAGATTAAGAACTACAAACTCCGAAACATGGAACATTTAGGAATAAAGATCTGGAAATGATAACTTGATGTTTTCGGTGTTCCATACGGAAGAAGATGCCTTTGTTTCAAGTGCCTGCCGCCAGAGGAGAGGGAGACAACGAATAAGGTAGATGACCTGTCAGGTGTCAAGCAGACAACAGTGTTATTCATTATTGTTAAAAACCGTCCATTTATTGTCCCATTCATTATTGCCGTGAAAACACTCACATAGAAAGACTATTAAATATACACATAACAGACCGACATGCACAGACACCCCACATACAAAGAAAAGTAATTGTCTTTATAATTCTAACCACTAGACGATACGCGAGCATCAATTACAAAAACATGTATACCTTATATACACAAGACATACATAGACAGAGTTATATAAACCTGATAATACAACACAATCTTTTTCAACTTCCTTTATATGCCTTGGTGAAGAAACTTCCTTTCCATTGGTTTTCTACTAAACTTCCCTTCCTATACCTTTGTTCTGGTGATCAATTTATTTCTTTTTTTCTTTTTTTTTTCTAACACTAAGGAGGGACGTCTGAATAATGTTCGTCACTGGCCACACCTTGATTAACGATCCTATTTCGCCTTCCTTTTGTGTGCCTTGGTGAACAGCTTCCTCTCCATTATCCTGCTGATAAATTTGTTTCCTCTTCATTCTTTTATTTCCTAACACATGGGGGAAGGGTGAAATCTTGATAGTATCACAAATTCCTTCTTGCTTTAGTACGAAAAAAAAAAAAAAAAAAAAGCAGTATTGTCTCAATACAATACTTTGTTGCATCGTTTCTGATAAGTTGTAAGCAAACAAACTGGAATGGCAAGAAATATTTGTGTTTTGGTTGGTTAATTTTAATGCATCGAAAACCAAGCTTCTACCCTTTCATCATAATTGCTCTGCCCCCACTACGCCCCAGTTGAAATGAATGGCTCTTGTCTTGGGAAAGCTCTATGCCTTGACAAACTTCTAGGACTGATCTCAAATGGAACCCATACATCAAATCTATTGCCAAGATCACTGGAAAAATAGTTGAATCACTGTACCATTCCAGTAGGTATCTCACTGCCGATGCAATCCTCTATCTGTAGAAGAGCCAGGTATGCCCTAAAATGGAGTACTGTTGCCATATCTGGGAAGGAGCTACTCAACATGCCCTATCCAGCCTTGATAGAGTTCAAGACTAATTTTGAAACCTAGTAAGTGATACTCTTTTCTCATCCCCGCAATTTCTTTCCCACAAGAGAGATGTTGCGAGCATGTCTCTGCTCTATTGTTATTTTCATGGCAAGAGCTCAACTGAACAATCTATGGTCACCCCTTGCTAAACTTTCACGAAAAACAACAACTCTATATGATCCCCCTACCCCCACCGCTCTCTATCTGTGTCTAAATCTAAATGCAGATTCCATGAACAAAGCCTCTGGCTTGCTTCCTGGTTGAATACAATATCCAATGTAAACAAGTTTTAAAAAATGAAATTCCACCCATTTTACACCATTAACGATTACTACACTAACACCTTACATTTATTAATCCTTATCCTCGAGTGGCCTTCGGGGCTTCATAAGTAGTATATAAAAAAAATAAATAAAATATACTTTATTATAACTTAATTAACACTGTGGCTCCATTCGCTAAGTTACAAGATAGGCTTAGAACTTTGAACTTTTATATTATTCAATGTTCCCTTTTAGTTTGACACCAATCTTCAGCCTTGGAAAAAATCTCTCATGAAAAACAGCCTTCCCCACGTTACGTGAACCTTTTGAAAGTTTACAAATTAAAAAACGACCCTTGAACATGAGTTTTGTTTTGACAATCCAAATTTCGGTTAGGTGTAATTGTAGTAGTCATAAACAAAATAAGTTGGCTTCAGATCGAAAACAATGGTATACAATGATTGCCTCAGGCGTCGCAAGATGCAGTCTGTTGTAATTTTTTTTGTACTAATAATAGTACATCCCCCCTGTTTATATTTATTATTTTTTATCTGGTTCTTGTATTTGATTTTTTGTATTCTGTATCTTTTTGGATTCTTAGTTTTGTACATTTTGGGCTTGTACGAAACTCCCTTTAATTTGAAGAAAAGGGAAATGCTAGCTCCTTGATGACGTCACAAGCCCGGCGCAAATTTTGGCCTCTTTTGAAATTCCAGCGACAAGGATATTGGACGTTCGTTTCATTTCCCGCCACTGAAAATGGAATTTTGACGAGCCTCCTTCAAAGAAGAGAACCCGGCAACAATACCCCGGACATGCGACGAGGCATGCTTCTGAAAACTATCTACGTGGCTATGGTCTGTATGTATTTGGAAGGAGTGTAATTTTTTAAAAAGTCTTTATTTTGCGTGGCTATGGTTTGCATGTAAATGGAAGGAGAGAAATTTCTAAAAGGACTTTAAACAAGAAAAAAAAAAGAAAAAGGCACGTGCCTGACTGGCTTTCAATTTGTGAGTATGCTCCTAAAATTTATTACATATGAGAGTGTGATTAGTGACTACTATTTTGAATCATAATATTGTGTTCGTGGATGGATATGACATCTTCATTATAAGAACCAGTGTGTTATTTTTTTCATTATATGTTACCTTGGCGTTCTTTGAATTTAATGCCTGCAAAGGGAAAAATTTGCAACTAATTTTATTGTGAATAAAATTTCTTCTTCATTTTGAAACAAGACCGTTATATTTTATTCTTTACCCCCCACCCTTTTTATTTCATGCTTTTATTTTTTTGAGGCTAATTACTTTCGCATCGAATTTATCTGGAAACAAGATAAATTTCCGACAGTACTTCCTAAGTTCGACATGAGTTACTTCCCTTGCATCAAGCCTAAAAGAAAGAGAAAGTAATAGAGTTGAGTGAAACTATATTTTATTTTTTGAAACCTGCAAAAATAAGTAATATATAGACAGGAATTATCTATATTTTTAATATATGATGGGAACAAAGGAAATAATATTCCAGCGAGATGAAGAGATGAAAAACCAAACTATATGTTCATCAACGTTTCGTCTTTATTTCAAGACTTCCTCAGGAAGTTGTTACAAGTATCTGTTGTTACAAGTATTTTTTTTCAAATATTGTACTTGTATTTTATTTTCTCCAATTTAATCATTCCGAGGAAGTCTTGAAATAAAGATGAACATATAACTTGTTGTTTCCCTTTTCATCTCCACACACACACACACACACACACACACGCACACACACACACACACGTATGTTATTAGGTTTAAGATTAGTTGAAGATTGCCGAACATAATTGGATTTTACCTTCAATGGGGCAATATGCAACCAATCTGGAACCTAATAACATCGCATATCTATCTATTCAAGGATTACTGTTCTATTTGGGTACCAAAATCTCATATCCTTTTTTGTGTTTCAACCCCCTTTTTTTTTCTCTATGAAAAAAAAAAAAATCTCTTGAAAAGTTTTAATCTTTAATATATTTTCTATGTATTTGCTAAATAGCAAAATTATATCAAAACAGAATTAATATTTTACTAATGACTTTCCTCTGAGGAGATGAGCCTACATCGAAAATCCATGAATTAAGGAAATTACTTTAAATTTTGTATTCTTTGTTCAAACAATAAATTCTTGATTTTGAAAATTATATTTTTCGGAATGTAATTTAAATATAAAAACTGTAATTTTTAATTTGCTCTATCTGGTATATTGAGCAATTTTATTTGGCTGGGATCGTCTTATATAAAAATGTTACCCCCAAAAATATTTTGTAAGACTTGATACCACGTATGTATATGTATATACGAGTGTGTGTGTGTGCTACAACAATACATAGGAAGAGATGAGAGAGCATACGATAGAAGACATTGCGTCTAAAGAGAGAGAAAGAGAATTTAAAAAGAAATTGAGAAATTAGAGAAGGAGGATATTGGTGAGGGGGAAATTGGTGAGTTTGCATTAGGAAAAAAAAAAAAAGCAAACAAATAAACACACACACATACACAGGGATCACAAGAATAAATGAGTGCCTGTCCGCAATTGATGAAGAAGACGAAGAATGAAGTCTGGCCTGACACCAAATATGGCAATCAATAACTCCAAATCCGTTTAGCGATTCTTTCCTCTCTTTTGTGAAAACCATTCTTGCGTTTAAAGTGCTCTGGAAATAGCAACCGGCAGGCTTGCATTGCAAGGGAGACATGACACAAATATATAAAGGATAATCTAAAGTCTCCTAGGAGAGAAGTCGGATGCCGATTCAAGAACGACACGCGCGCACGATTGAATATTTGAAATAGATACTGAAGCCATATTATTTGCTCATCTATCAAGCAGCAACAAGTTCCATGTTCAACAGACTCCAGAGAAAAAGCAAAGAATTAAGTCGCAGAGATATAAGATGTGAACTATTTGTATACCATTCAGAAATCAAAACAAGGTTCTGAACATATAATTACTTAACAATAGACAGACAATAGAAAATACTGACAGAGAAAGCTATATATCTACTACTAACTGGCCGTCCAGCGTTGCCCAGTCACTTAAACATGATATTTTCATTTACACAGATTGTGCATGTATTATTATTAGTGTTGGGACGATTAATCAGAATCGGAAACATCGGAACATTTGAAGGTATTGGAATCGGTATTGGTATAAAAAAAAAAAAAAAAAAAAAATTGTGCCTATTATCCGATGCTAAAACGATTCTTTTTAATTGGCTTTTTTTACTTGATTTTGTTTAAAAGCAAAATCTCCCATTGCTGATAATAAGGATAAAATAGTAAATATTTATTGATTTTAAATAACAGTAAAACTAAAGTCAATAGAACATCTTCCACAAGTGTATTTTTACGTTTATGGAAATATCTGCACATTAACATGTGTTTTTACGGTAACTGGGGGAAAATAAAGAGATTTGTAAAGAATCGGAATCAGAATCAGTAATTTAGTACGGAATCAGTAATTGTATCGGAATCGGGAAAAATATTGGAATCGTCCCATCACTAATTATCAGAGAATCAATCCTCTATTGATTATTATATATGACGAGGAAAAATTTGCCTGGTGGACTAGTTCGTAAAAAAAAAAAAAAAAAAAAAAAAAAAAAAAAAAAAAAAAAAAATAATGATAATGTCGTTCGTTTGTTTAGAATATTACGTCAGCTAATATTTGGGCTTGACGACCTTAAACATCGTCGTTCTTCTCTTATAGATGAAAAAGAATTTTACAGGGGAATATTTTACGTTACACCAGCCAGTGTAGCATAAAATATTTCCCTGTAAAAATTATTCTTTTTTATCTATAAGAGAAGAAAAACTATTTTTAAGATCGGATTTTTCCGATTGTCAATACTTATCGGATGAATTTCTGAACAAAACATATCTAAGAACACTGCCAGACATATAAATTACCTTTGTGTGAAATTTGCAAAAGATAAGTTCAGCCGTTTCGGAATCTATCAGGAACTCACTCAGACACACACAAAGTGACTTTTATATAATGGTAGAGATTATATAAAAAGAACTGTGTTGTGTTGTGTGCGAGTTCATTCCTTATGAACTCCGAAACGGCTAGGCCGATTTTGATGAAATTTCATATAAATGTACTTTATGCATCTGGCAGTGTTCTTAGATAGGTTTTGTATCATAATCGAAAAAAAATCTGATGAAAGAAGGAACAAGCGATTTTGACCAAAGTTAACACCTTATACAGCCTAACATCAGTTTTTTTTACGTCACATACCTGTTTAAATATTTAAAAAGATATGATGCAATTTGTGTTCTAAAAAGAATAAATATAGCCGTTATAATTCAAATGTGGATGTGCAATTGAAATGAAATGAGTGCATCTTTGTTTTGCTATTTATTGACTGATTATATAGATTAATTATTATAGGTAATATTATTCTATCTTGTAAGTGTCTAAATTTAGATTCTGTTTTTTCAATGTGAGCTTACGTATTAAAGGCGATAAATTACAGGGATTTCTGCGCTGTTTAATTGTGTTTGAGTTTGCAATAAGCGCCTATTCCAAAAGTCTTCCTCGAAATTTATTTGAAATAAATTTAACGACTTTTGTTTGTTTGAAATTAAAAGAAAGATCACACTGCAATGCACTCAGAGAATTGCTATTTTTTTTTAATATCTCTTATGTTCATTGAGCCTTTTTTCTAATTCACATCGAGTTTCACTAACGTATATATGATAGCAATTATAGCATAGGGCAGTATACATACCTGCGTTGGATATGGGTTTGTTTTGGAAATGCCTTGTTTTTTTTTTTAAATGTTTATTTTACAGTTTGTGATGCGATTTGTTTAAAGTGTTGCAGATTATTGTATTATTGGTGTGAGTGGGTAAAAAAGATGTTTTATGAGAGAAGTGTGTATGATTTTTGCATATTTATTCTGAAAAATATTTGTGTGGCTTTTTCCTTGCATCTATAATATAAATCTTCCCTGTATGTTTAAATGTATGTTGGTATGTGTGTATGTATGTTGGTATGTGTGTATGTATGTTGGTATGTGTGTATGCATGCATGTTGGTATGTGTGTATGCATGCATGTTGGTATGTGTGTATGCATGCATGTTGGTATGTGTGTATGCATGCATGTTGGTATGTGTGTATGCATGCATGTTGATATGTGTGTATGCATGCATGTTGATATGTGTGTATGTATGTATGTTTGTATGTGTGTATGCATGTATGTTGATATGTGTGTATGCATGTATGTTGATATGTGTGTATGCATGTATGTTGATATGTGTGTATGCATGTATGTTGATATGTGTGTATGCATGTATGTTGATATGTGTGTATGCATGTATGTTGATATGTGTGTATGCATGTATGTTGATATGTGTGTATGCATGTATGTTGATATGTGTGTATGCATGCATGTTGATATGTGTGTATGCATGCATGTTGATATGTGTGTATGCATGCATGTTGATATGTGTGTATGCATGCATGTTGATATGTGTGTATGCATGTTGATATGTGTGTATGCATGTATGTTGATATGTGTGTATGTATGTATGTTTGTATGTGTGTATGCATGTATGTTGATATGTGTGTATGCATGTATGTTGATATGTGTGTATGCATGTATGTTGATATGTGTGTATGCATGTTGATATGTGTGTATGCATGTATGTTGATATGTGTGTATGTATGTATGTTTGTACGTGTGTATGCATGTATGTGTATATGTGTGTATGCATGTATGTTGATATGTGTGTATGCATGTTGATATGTGTGTATGCATGTATGTTGATATGTGTGTATGTATGTATGTTTGTATGTGTGTATGCATGTATGTTGATATGTGTGTATGCATGTATGTTGATATGTGTGTATGCATGTATGTTGATATGTGTGTATGCATGTATGTTGATATGTGTGTATGCATGTATGTTGATATGTGTGTATGCATGTATGTTTGTATGTGTGTATGTATGTATGTTTGTATGTGTGTATGCATGCATTTTGATATGTGTGTATGCATGCATGTTGATATGTGTGTATACATGCATGTTGATATGTGTGTATGTATGTATGTTTGTATGTGTGTATGTATGTATGTTGATATGTGTGTATGTATGTATGTTGATATGTGTGTATGTATGTACGTTGATATGTGTGTATGCATGCATGTTGATATGTGTGTATGCATGCATGTTGATATGTGTGCATGTATGTATGTTTGTATGTGTGTATGCATGCATGTTTGTATGTGTGTATGCATGCATGTTGATATGTGTGTATGCATGCATGTTGATATGTGTGTATGCATGTATGTTGATATGTGTGTATGCATGTATGTTGATATGTGTGTATGTATGTATGTTGATATGTGTGTATGCATGTATGTTGATATGTGTGTATGCATGTATGTTGATATGTGTGTATGCATGTATGTTGATATGTGTGTATGCATGTATGTTGATATGTGTGTATGCATGCATGTTGATATGTGTGTATGCATGCATGTTGATATGTGTGTATGTATGTATGTTTGTATGTGTGTATGCATGCATGTTGATATGTGTGTATGTTTGTATGTGTGTATGCATGTATGTTGATATGTGTGTATGCATGTATGTTGATATGTGTGTATGCATGTATGTTGATATGTGTGTATGCATGCATGTTGATATGTGTGTATGCATGCATGTTGATATGTGTGTATGCATGTATGTTGATATGTGTGTATGCATGTATGTTGATATGTGTGTATGCATGTATGTTGATATGTGTGTATGCATGTATGTTGATATGTGTGTATGCATGCATGTTGATATGTGTGTATGCATGCATGTTGATATGTGTGTATGCATGCATGTTGATATGTGTGTATGCATGCATGTTGATATGTGTGTATGTATGTATGTTTGTATGTGTGTATGCATATATGTTGATATGTGTGTATGTATGCATGTTTGTATGTCTCGCAAAAACTTTCGACAGAGGTGACGGATTTTCACAAGATCGGTATCATTTTGAAGCTCAACCTTTCGGAGGACAAATATCGAAAAAAATTGACCAAAAGCATTAATTCGTTCACCCTTAACTGGGTAATTTTCTACAGGGAGGGGTTGCTTTTTTTCGCCGATAATTTTGAAAGTAATCGCCTCTTTTTGATTGTCTAGCCTTAATTTAAACCTACATCACTTCCGGTTTGGCAATGTGTGCAATGGCTAACATGTTATGTTTTTTTTTTTTCACTTTATTTTCCTTCTTTGCGGTACGGATTCAAGCCTGCCTGCCTTCCTACTACCACTTTTTTTTCTTTTGCTCAACACACACCTACAAACCTCCGGGCAACGCCGGGCACCCAGGCTAGTTTAATATAAAATGGTGTATTGCAATGTTTTCAAAGTTTTTATGAGGTTCTGGACTACAAATTCTGAATGCATGTAGAAAGAAACCGATTATCATACCTGCTTTTATTTTGTTGTTATGGTGTGAATAGAAATGTAAGTATGTCCAGAAATGGTATTGAGTGATTGTTTTCTGTTTCATAGTTAGCTTTATGGAAGATTCGACTGAGTCTAATTTGTTTTTAATATTCTCTGTGTGTGTTTTCAAGAAGAAAAATTTACTCCACACACATCTAAAAATTAACTTATCTCTTTTTCCCCAACACTTATTAAAATTATTAGATTTATAACGTTACTTATTTTCAATTCAATAATAATTTTTACAAGCAAAATTTCAGTCTTTCTTCTTAGTGGAGTACTAGTTTGTCCTTTTTTAGAATTCCTAGAATCTAGCCTTTTTGAATTTAGATTTCCTCCAAACACCGAATGCTTTGGATATATTGACATTTTAATTTTTCTCCCAGAAAAAAATATCGCGACCATTTAGAAATTCAAAAGGCTAAAGTGAGTTTAGAGTTAAGTTTTTTTTTTGAAATTAGATTTTGAATTAGCTTTTTACTCTTTTTTATATATATATATATATATATATATATTTGAAAATTTTCCGGGGGGGGGTACAGAATTTTATAACGGCTAAATACAGACCAAAAAGCATAATGAATTTAAAATAAAAAAAATGAAAATAAAGGTTAGCTAACCAGGTTTCGTTCCTCACTTATCAAAGCTAAATCGAAGAAAATACGATTTAAAACAAACAAAAAACGTCATGAATATGGCGGGGGGGGGGGGGGTAGGAAAAAACAAAAAACAACAGAAATAAACGCGGGGGGGGGAAATTACATAGAGACTAAATTAAGTCCAAGATGATTTTCTTTTTGCTTGCAAAGAGAAGATCTCAAAGACTTAATAAAAAGAGTCTCTAAAATTTTCAAATGATAGGGAGAGTGCGACTTACTAAGGATCGTAAACATGTCAGCACTGAAACTCGTGGCACACGAATGGTTATTTATAAGACGGTCGCAAATCGCAGAACCATACATATTACTCAGAACATCCGAGAGTGAAAAATTTGCATGGCACATGCTATTTCAAACGAAAATCTAATCTTTGCGATGTTTTTATTAAGTCATTGAGACCTTCTCTTTGCAAGCAAAAAGAAAATCTTCTTGGACTTAATTTAGTCTCTATGTAATTCCCCCCCCCCCGCGTTTATTTCTGTTTTTTTTTTTTTTCTACCCCCGCCATATTCATGACTTTTTTGTTTGTTTTAAATCGTATTTTCTTCGATTTAGCTTTGATAAGTGAGGAACGAAACCTGGTTAGCTAACCTTTATTTTCATTTTTTAAATGCATGATGCTTTTTGGTCTGTAATTAGCCGATATATATATATGATGATTGCAACGTCTTGTCAGACGAGTGCCACTCCCTCAGACATTTAAAATCCATGAGCCCAAATGCCTGAGGGAGTATCTATACAAAGATGATGTTACAGAGTCTTAGCTTTGTACGACAGCTAAGTCTCTCTCTCGGTTCAAAATGTTGAGATCCAGCAATAAGCAAGAGCAAGATAGCCAGCAACTTAAATTAAGCTGGTCTGCAGTTTAATTATATATATATATATACACACACACACTGTTTTTTTATTTCTCCTTTTCCTCCAGCTTTCTTGAAATTTTATTTTCACTTTGTTTGTGTGTGTGTGTGTTTATGGTATTGTATGTATATTTGTGCATCTTCTGTTTTTTTTTTCTATGTCGGTGTGTATTTATTTGTTGAATATGTTTTTGCTTATGTGTGTGTGTGTGTGTGTGCGAGAGAGAGAGAGATGAAGATAGAGAGAAAACACAATAAAAGCTGAACACAGATGTGGTTTGTTGGTGTGATGGTGTCATCCAAAAATTGTTTTCGTGTGAGAGGTAAGTATGGAGCAGAGATGGTGACAAGGTTAAGTAACAATGGTGAAAATGGAAGAAAAAAAAAAAAGAAAAGAAAAAGAGAAGATGAATTGGAAGCGACTATGGAGAATGGAGACGGTTCAAGAAAAGAACGGAGACATCTTGCGCACATGTCTCCTGACACGAGGTTCCTCTTTGATGGATTTTGGGGCACCTTTGTAGACAACTTATGCGCATGGTTGCTTTTTATCTTGTCAATAACCGTAGTCGAAATAGGAGGAATTTTGACAGTCTTGTGTGGAAGTTGTTCAAAATGTCTGAAAAGTTCCTTCTCAAAAACTTTAAAAAGTTACTTGCACTCATCTGTCTATCTATCTCTACACACACACACACACACACACACACACACACACACATACTAGCAGGGCATCCGGCATTGCCCGGTCGTAAGATACACTTAAATGATATTTTAATTCATGTAGATTACGTATTTATTATTGTAGAGAAAATTCTCTATCGATTATTATATTGTACCTAATATATAGTTGTGAGATCAAATATATATATATATATATATATATATATATATATATATGAGGAAACAGTTAATGAAATATGTTAAAAAACACTTTGAAATGAGTTAAAAACATATTTAATCTGAAAAGGAAACACTAGATAAATGGATAGTCCTTAATCCGCGGAGTTTCGAAGAAATACTCTCCTTCTCAAAAGAGGGTAGGAATTAGCAAAATGCAGGATCGGATTTTGCATGCAGAAGTATTTGATGAAGCAACAAGTAAGTCAAAGATCTTACTTGAAAGCAAAATAAGTTAAGCAGAGGGAATATGGTAAAGAAAAAGGTGATTACACATTAATGGATAGTCTGGTGGAAGATAAAAAATTCAGTGACGGTAAAATCCAAATGTAAAACTTCAAGAAAGTTAAAAGAATTTCCATTTGTACAAGTAAAATGCAAGGAAATCCAATATATATATATATTTATGACTTGGGTGGCATCAGCTAGAATCGAAACCAGAAGATACAACTCTCCACCCTTAGCCTCTGAAAACCATGCCTATACGCATATATATACTTGATATAAAACATGTTAAAAAACACTTTGAAAAAGAGTTAAAAACATATTTAATCTGAAAAGGAAACACTTAAGTGGACAGTCTTTAATCTGCAGAGTTTCGAAGGAATACTTTCCTTTTTATCAGAGGGTAGGAATTAGCAAAATGCGGGATCGGATTTTGCATGCAAAAGTATTTGATGAAACTGCAAGTAAGTCAAAGATCTTACTTGATAACAAAAAGTGAAGCAGAGGGAATATGGTGAAGAAAAAGGTGATTTCACGTGAATGGATAGTGTGGTGAAAGGTAAAGTATCCAATGACGGTAAAATCCAAATATATATAAATTCACCTGTCATCCTTTTTTTTTTAAAAAGATGGAATCGCCCGATCATTGAAGATGCAAACAAGCAAGATTCACATAGTTATATATATTTTGTTTACAGAACGTTTTCAGATGAGACAAGTCATTGGTACCGTCGGTTTCAAACCCGATAATTAGGACCGTTTTAGATACCCATATCAAGCTCTCGTCAGCCAATATGGCTTGATATGGGTGACAAGAGCTTGATATGGGTATCTAAAACGGTCCTAATTACCGGGTTTGAAACCGACGGTACCAATGACTTGTCTCATCTAAAAACTTTCTGTAAACAAAAAATATATAGTAATGACACTATTGGTGTCATGAATGCATGCAGCGAGGTGCATATTGCAGTGGGAGGGGGTGTTTGACCGGACGGGATGGAGGAGGAGAGGGCAGAAGAGGGGGTGTTGATGTCTGATTGGGACAAAACAGAAATGTCTATGGGATTTTGTCAGAAAGAGAAAAAAAACAAACAATTGTTTTTATCTCATTGTCGTTATATATCTGTTGACATGAAACATTGTTTTTGGAGCCTCTGTTGGGAGGTGTGGGAAGATCCAGAGATTCTTGGCTGATTGGGGCTGACAGCTTGGGGTGGGGGTCGGGGAGAGAGGGTCGCCACCAGGCGTTGTTCGACCTGGGGTGACTGATCGCTCCTAATTTGATAATAAGTGAAGGCCTCAGTGCAAAAGAGGATTAAAATTTGGTAGAGATAAGTTCGAGGGGGAGGAGTAGAGAGAGAGAGAGAGGTGTTGAGTGAACAAGACGATGGGTAAGCTCTGGGAGGAGGAGAGAGAGGGTGTTTGTGGCCACTCTCTGGGGGAGAGGTGGAAAAGGGGGTTGGATTTAGAAAAAGGAATTCTAAAAAGAGTAGAGTCGTGGACAGCAGGCTGGGCGGCTGGGCTGGTCGGGCGCTCCCGGTTTGAGAGCCCTTGGGGCCTGATGTTGTGATGTTGACTGGCCTGTGTTGGTGGGGGGGTCTGTGGCTCTGCCGGTCTGGTCTTGCATCATTTCACTGCTGTGGTCGGTCGCCTCAGTTTGGACAGTGGCAATGAAATTAATAAATAGTTTGTTATTGCTATGGAGTTCTATTTGTTTGTGGTGGGGACTCTTCATTTTGCAACGGGCCGCGGGGACGATTTGATCGAGAGGTGGGGCGCCCCACCGTGGGGGCACAGTGGGTGGGGATGGTCGGCGGGCCAACTTGTGGTGGGACAATGTGCGATCAAAAGAGCACCTGTCATATCGGGTGGAATCCGACGAGGTTAAGGACACCCAGTGTGGTTGGTGTAGTAATCGGTACTGTTCTAAATGGTGCCGTGAGCCAAGATATCACATCTCTATGAGATGTCCATGAGCGAGTTGCCACGAACACACACATATATAAATATGATCTTATTTTCGGATTTTCCTTATAATTGAGCACTCTGCTGGATTTCTTTTTCCAAAAAAAAAAAGAAGAATTATATATATATATATATATATATGTATGTGTGTTTGTATATATATATATATATATATAATTTGAGGTTGCTATTTTTCAAAGGTAAGGTAACCAGTGAAATATAACGAGTATTCAATACAGAAGTAGAGTAATTTACACCTTCAATTTGTCTTTACATAAGCAGTAATTTCTTGCTACCCAGTCATGAGCATGTTTCGGTCTACTAGTTTTTAGTAACTAGAAACCTCATAGGCAACAACGCTTATATTCAAAAGCGAAATTCTTGATTAATAAAGAATTCCGCTTTTGAATAAGCGTTGTTGCCTGATGAGGTCTCTAGTTACTAAATACTAGTAGACCAAAACATGCCCATGACTGTAACAACAAATTACTGCCCGAGTGTTTGGATGTGTATGTTGAGCAAAAAGAAAAAGTGGTAGTAGGAAGGCAGACTCGAACCAGTACCGCAAAGGAGGAAAAGAACGGGGAAAAAGACAATCGAAAGGAGAGGATAACTTTAAAAAATATTGACGAAAAAAGCGACCCCCCCCCGCCCCGCTTGTAGAAAAGTGCCTAGTCGAAGGTGGAGATATTAATGTTTTTAGCCAATATTTCGATATTTGTCGTATGAAAGGTCGAACTTTAAAACGATACTGATCTTGGTAAAATCCGTCACCTCTGTCGAAAGTTTTAGACAGATATGCAAACATACATACATACATTTATATATTGGTAACTAAAAATTTTCGACCTAAACCGATGAAAAAGCTTGCTCTATCTCTGAATACCCTTTATGTAAAATTTCAAATGTTTAGACCAGAAATTGTCTGAGTAATTTGGTAGAGACTGCAGAGTTAAATTTTTTTAAACTTTGACCTCTATTATGACCCCTTAAAATTTATTGTTTTGGGCTCAAATCAAGTTATTAAGTTAGATCCATGTCCAAGGAACCTATATATAAAATTTCAAGTGTTTAGACCCAAAATCAGGTGATTTTGAAGAAAAAATTTTTAATAGAATATATTTGTTTTTTTGCAAGTCAGTTTCTATTTAACCCATAGTTGGGACCCTAACAGGTACTACCACTCCGGGTCAGAGTGGACCTGGGAGCAATGGCAATTAAAGGGTGGCTCCACACTACCCAGAGCCCGCAAGCTGGGGCTTCACCATCGGATATAGTTTAAGGTCATATCCAGGACCGTGTTTGGAGGTGTATGCTGAGCAAAAAAAAAAAAAAAAAACGGTCAATTTTTTTAACTTTGACCCCTATTATGACTCCTTAACATTTATTGTTTTTAGCTCAAATCAAGTTATTAAGTTAGATCCATGTCCAAGGAACCTGTATCTAAAATTTCAAGTGTTTAAACCCAAAATTGTTGGAGGAGTTTGGTAGAGTTCTCAAAGGTCAAATCGTTGAACTTTGACCCCTTAACAGCCAAATTTCTGGCCGAAAACCGATCATGTAGATTTTCCCAAATCTCAGTACCCTGTATATCAAATTTCGAGTCTGTAGACTAAAAATTGACAGAGTTATTGCGTAGGGAAATGTACACAGACAGACACGTTCACTTTTACATTATATATATATATATATATATATATATATATATATATGTAAATTGTTTAAAATTAGCATCCATTGAATTTTAACCTTAAAATTCTGACTTGTAAGAACTGCAAAAAACGTAACGTCATCATCTCTCCATCCCCACCTTGACTAGGATATACATACAACTGGGGATCACTTGTGTATTTAATATTCTCTTCTGACACTTCCTCCTTTAGAGGAAGCTGGACCTACCTGACTATGTGGGTGTGCCGCTGGCATACACGCACGTGCCTGGCAGACACTTCCTTTGGTCGAGAGCTTCTGAACGCTCGTGTACCCTTGAAAAATATCCGTCTCTTAACGTCTTTCTTATTAATGTCAACCGATGTTTCAAACACATCGTTTCTAATGCTTCAAAGAGAACTTGTCAACTTTCATCGTTATCAATACTACACCTACGAGATCCGTTAGCAGCAATTCAGTGTGGCTTCTTGTCTTATCTTGCAGAACAGAATGCAGTTTCCATGGAACTATTGCAATTGTTCAAATTCGCAGCAACAACATGCTCGCATATTAAGATAATTGGTTTTTATCCAAACAAGAAAACAACAACTACAAAAAAATAAAAATAAAAAATGAATAAATAATATACCTATCTACAAAAAAAAAATAAATAAATAATATACCTATCTACAAAAAAAAAAAAAAAATGATAATATACCTATCTACAAAAGAAAAAAAAATAAAAAATAATATACCTATCTACAAAAAAATAAAAAAATGAATAAATAATATACCTATCTACAAAAATAAATAAATAAATAATATACCTATCTGCAAAAATAAATGATATACCTATCTATAAGGATAAGATTTTGAAGCAACAAATGAAAAATTGCATTCTTAGGTGTAAAAGCACGGCCAGCGAGATATAGAAGACCTGTTAACTGAAAAATGCCTCGGTAGCCGTGGTAAAAGTATCTCAAAGGATTCTGTCCGTTTGCCGGTCACATTTTCATTGCTAATTGCACTGACTGAATGGATGCATCTATTGTAAGAAACACTGGTTGTCCATTAGTCCGTCATTTAAAATAGAATTTTCGTCAGTCTGTTACATTTAAATTTGAAAATAACGTTCTTATCAGTCTATCTTGCTTAAGTTTGAAATGGCGTTTTTATTAGTCTGTTGAAATAGTATTTCTGTTGATCCGTCACACTTAAGTTTAAAATAAAATTGTTGTGTATGTGACAACATAAGTAAAAACTAGAATTTTCGTTGGTCTGCCACATTTAAGTTTAAAATAGCCTTTTTATTTGTTTATCATGCTTAAGTTTAAAATAACACTTTCGTTGGTCTCTCACACAAGTTAAAACTATTATACCATTTTCGTTGGTCTGTCATATTTAAGTTTGAAATAACATTCTTGCTAGTCTATCATACTTAGCAATTTATTGGTCTGTAATGTTTAAAAGTGAAATAGTATTCCTGTTGGTCTGTTTACTTAAAGTTAAAATAAAATTTTTGTTGCATTGTCATACAAGTTAAAGCTAGCATTTCTATTGGTCTGCCATGCTTAAGTTTGAAAAAGCATTTTTATTGGTAACTAGTATGGGTTCCCGGCGTTGCCCGGGTGTTTGGAGGTGTATGCTGAGCAAAAAAGACAAAAAAACAAAACAAAAAAAAAGGTAAATTTTTAAAATTTTGACCCCTATTATGACCTCTTAACATTTATTGCTTTGGGCTCAAATCAAGTTATTAAGTTAGATCCATGTCCAAGGAACCTATATCTGAAATTTCAAGTGTTTAGACCCCAAATTGTCGGAGGAGTTTGGTAGAGTTCTCAAAGGTCAAATCTTTGAACTTTGACCCCTTAACAGCCAAATTTCTGGCCGAAAACCGATCACATAGATTTTCTCAAATCTCAGTACCCTGTATATCAAATTTCGAGTCTGTAGACTAAAAATTGACAGAGTTATTGCGTAGGAAAATGTAGACACACAGATACACAGACACGTTCACTTTTATGGATATATAGATTAGGAAAAAAGCAATGCTATTATTGACTACATGACTATTACAGCATTCCTTTCTACCTCTTTTCATAGTCGAATTAAGTAAAAACAGAATAGGCGGCTTTCTTCCTTTCTTTCCCTCTCTATTATCTTCGTCCTCTATCTCTCTTTGCAGTCAAATGCAGAGAAAGCAAACAAAAAAGATAAATGAAGACACTTTTCCCCCTCTTTTTCACTGAGATATCTCATTAAATCTCATTAAATTATTTTCCCTGTGTTATGGATAACAGTGGGAAGAAATCTGACTGTGAGAATAAAACTGCTCCTCTTTTCTTTATTTTTGACAAAACAAAAATAAAGTAAAAGAAAATATAAATAAGCAAATATTTTACTTGTTTGAAATTTATAATTTAAATATACTTTGGAGTCAAACTCCATCCTTAGTATCTTGTTTCTTTTTTCTTCTTCTTTCTTGCCATGTTGCAAAGTTGGAGAAAGTGTCACTAGTAAAGATCCACGCGTTGTCTCTCAGTGGTTGTATTTTGAAATGTCGGGAACGGTGCATTGGTGATGCGAGATTAACGTTAGAGGTGTGAGTTCCGTTATAGAAGCGTTGATTTAATTTGAATAAAATATGCATCAAGTGCGCTTGAAAGCCAAATTACAATGCATTGCGTTATAATTTGGCTTCTGTAACGGAACTCACAGCCCTGACGTTAAAAATAAAGTATTAATCAGAATTAAGTCCTAAAATCGATTTGAATTAGAATTGTTTTAGGTTTTAACAACACTGGTCAATATTTGTCATAAATCACTGATGAAACAGATTTAATTATGCACCTTTTGTTAAGAAAGTTGTTAGTCACAAAAGATAGGTGTGAGTGTGTATATGTGTGGGGTAACTAATGCTTCTTTATATATCAGAAGAAGTTCCAGATAAATGTGTTGCATTTGGAGGAAGAAAGATTTCAACCAGTATTTCGTGTCCAGCAAGCAAGTGCAATCAAAGAAATTACCAATCGTCCATGCGTCTTTCCATGCAACTACAGCTTAACTGTTTAGGTTAAGACCGTGATCTGTCCCCACCCCCGAGTATTTTAACTTTTTGTCCTGCATAGCTATTTTTCTGAACCAAGCCAAAGTGCAGGTCAAAGAATAATACCACAGATGGAGACATGATAAAATGACTTTTACGTTAAATATAAAACAGTGATAGAAAACTCATACATATCATCTTATATACTCGATGTCCACATACTTTCAATTATAATATTTGACTTAAATGTTATTTCTTCAAATCAGTCATCTTGAGAAAGTCTTGAAATAAAGACAAAACATTTCTCAGTTTTTATTTTTCATTACATTGGATTATTACTATTTCCATAATTATCAATGCCACCCATGGCAAACAAGTGGCCACCTTAGGGTAAAAAGAAAAACATTTTTTTTGGGGGGGGGGGGCATTGCAGAACAGGATTGAGTTTTGCAAAGGGAAAGGGGGGAAAAAAACTCAATGTTAGGTGCATTTTTAGCTAGAAAGCCGATATTTTTAGAGAGCATTAATAGCTATTTTTGCTACATATTCCCAACAACAACAACAACAACAAAAAAAAAAACCCATTCATTTGACTTCATAGATGCACCACATATTTAAAATTTTAACGCTTATGTCTTTCTTCACATTAGTCATCTTGAGAAAGTCTGAACAATAAAGACAAAATGTTGATGAACAAATAAGCAACTTTCGATTGACCTTTTATTTTTCTTTTTAAACATGGAAGCCACCACTTATCAAGCCCGGAGGCAACTCAGGGATAAGGGTTATTGTGTGTACAGTAATCAATGGGACAATATCGTAGTAACCATTAGTAATGGAGATCTGATAAAGTGTCTTACTTAAGGGAGCGGTTCATCAGGAACTTGTTTATGTTGGACTTGAAGACATCCAAGTTGTAGTCAGGTGGGAAACAGGCCAACAGAAGAGAGTTCCACAGGCGTGCACTTCTAAGAAAGAATCCTTGTTCATGGAATCTACATTTTGATTTAGGCACAGATAAAGAGTGGGGAAAATTACTGACAGTGGTTTCAGCTAGACAAGTATTTTTCGTGAAAGATTGGCAAGGGGGGACCAGAAATTTGAGCTCAGACGAGCACTTGCTATGGAAATAACAATAAAACAATGACAGGCTCGCAACGCCCCTTCTGTCGGAGAGAGGTTGCAGGTAAGAGAAAAGGGCATTCTCCACTAGGCTACTTTTTCTTATATAAACTATTTTTGTTTAAAAGTTTTTCTTAAGAGACTACATGTGTTTCCAAAGTCTAGTAGTCCTAGGGAAGAAACTATTAGAGTAGAAGACTTTCTTACATCTGTGTAGGGGTGGGATTTTGCTGCTTGTTGGGTTGATCGGGGTATTTAGTCAGGAAAACAGGAACCCGGAAGGAAATTCTAAAGTCTAGCAGGCCTAGGGAAGAAACTATTAGAGTAGAAGGCTTTCTTACATCTGGGGATTTTTACTGTGTAGGGGGGGGGGGTAGAATTTTGCTGATTGTCGGGCTTGCAGTTCAGAGCACCTACCATTAAAATACTTGTAAAACAGGTAGAAGAATGCAACATTTCGTCGATGGGATAGCCTAACTGACAGTTTGGAACCTATTAAGTTGGCGGCTTTTTGAATCCTGTCTAAGAGGGAGAGACTAGTAACAGATGCACCAGCTAAAATGTGGCAACAAAACTCCATACATGGCCGAATAGTGGTCTTGTAGAGGTACAGGATATTCTCAGTTGTAACTAACTTTCTAGTATGGTAGAGAGAGGGCCGACCTTTTTTGCAGTAGCCTTGGCAATGCCCTCAATGTATCTGTTCCAATTCATGTTCCCTGTGAACGTTAAGCCGAGGAGTTTGAACGAAATACTTTCAGGTAATGTGCCATTAGCCATAGCTATTAGTGGTTGAGGTTAGGATTTAACTTTATAATTCAGTTCATCAAAAACAGTTGGCAGATTTCTGCAACATAAGATCATCTATCGTTCTTTTTAGGATAGGAAAATGGTTCAGCAAATGGTTTTGATGCCGGTGCAGAGTGGGGGGGGGGGATAGAGTGCAAGAAAGTATAAAATTGAAATTTTTCACGAAATGAACAATAAGTAAAAAAAAAAAAAAAAAAAAAATTTTTTCTTTGTGATTTGCTTCTAATTAACCATTTTATCTTGAAAGGAACCTTTCTCTTTTATCTTGCCAATTTAAACTGGAATCACTAGTTTCCTGGATAACTGTTCCTATTTGCTTTTCTGCTTTGATGCATTCGGGGAGGGGAGGGGCGGTTGTCAGTTCACGACTAATATATTTGGCATTGGAACAGACAGAAGAACCTGGCGCCATGCTCTTAAGCCTTTTGTTTTTGGAAAATAATTGAAGAATTCTAGTTCCCTTTTCGGAGTAGTTGTTCTCTGCTGTAAATACAATAGGTTCTAGTGAATCCGTAAAAGATCATAGTTTTATACTTTCAAAAGATATTCATATAACTTGATAACATTCCTCCACTCCTATAATTAAAAAGACGACACAAGTAAAATGACTAACAAGAACAACAAGGTACCTGAGAAAGCTTAGAATAACTGAATAACAACTGAATTTTATGCAAGAACCCATGGCGCAATGGATAAAGTACTTCGTTAAATTCAGTTATAAAACTTACACTCTTCTGGAGGTTCAAGGCTCAATCTTCAGTTCGAGCAACACTCAAAATATAATTGTGAATTACTTAGGACTTCTACCCAGTCATGGCTGATGGAACGAGAGCTAGTTTCTCCCAAGAGTTCTGTTCAAAATACTGTGCTAATTGCTGAGTTTGATAGAAAGATTGCTGCTTGACAAGATACACCTGAAGTAGGTTGAAGATTACATCAACCAAAACCTTGTGCAAAGAACACTCAAAATGGGAACAGTAGTCCAAAGAATCCAAATAATATGAATAATCAATCCTCATATTAAAAATTCAAAACTGTGATGTAATTAAATGAAATCATTCAAAATCCGATTTAAAAAAATCTTAGTATTACTAAAAAGAATAATAAAGTCTACAATCATGAAATTAATTTATGATTATTAGTGTTGCGTTTTTAAAATTAACATTGAAATGTTAATTATGCATAAAGACATAAAAAAAAAGAAAAGAAAATGGCCGCTAAGTTCTAATCACTTCCGATATTTTGTTCATTTTTATGGTTAGTTTGATAAAAGTTAAATGCAAATAAAAATTAAATCTTTCTCCGTTATAAAAATAGATTTTGTAAGTAATGTGTAAACCTGGCGGCCTAAAAACAAAATGGCCGCCGAGTTCTTAGATTGCGTCTAATAAATCTTTTAAATGATGTTTATGACAATGATTTAATGTGGACTAAAGAAATAACAATATGGAGGTGTGAAATCTGTAATTTACAATACACATTAGTGATGGCACGATGCCAATATTTTTTCCGATTCCGATGCAATTACCGATTCTGTACTAAATTCCAGATTCTGATACAATTCCCGATTCCAATTCTTCATAAATCTTTAAATATCTAACTATAGTTGTCATTTTTTCCAGATTACCGTAAAAACACATGCTAAATGTGCATATATTTTCTCAAACAGAAAAACACACTTGTGGAAGGGTGATCTATAAGTTTTAATCTTACAGGTAGTTTAAAATCAATCAATATTTATTATTTCATTATTACTACCAGCAATGGAAGATTTGGTTTTAAACAAAATGAAATTAACAACAAAAAAAAGATAATTAAAGGAATCGTTTTTGGCATTGGAAAATAGGCACACATTTTTCTGATTCCGATACAGATTCCAATACCCTAAAAAGTTCTGATTTTCCCGATTCTGATTTCGATTAATTGTCTCAACACTAATGCACATTAAACTGTTATCCACAGTCAATTAATGGTTGGATATGGGAATGCCAAAAGATGGATTTTGTCATTCAATATGGAATTTTTTATTTTGTATTTTGAGCGAAGCAAACTTTCTTTACAAACAATTTATATGCGGAGTAACGATTTCTTTCAATTTCAGTTTTTACATCAAACTCAACAGACACTTTCTAGGCTGCTGTGTCTATACATACAAATTTTTGGAGAGGGTAGACCTATTGTAGTTTTGCATATATTTTAAAAAAAAATTAAATTTGCTTTAATTCCTTGACGTCTGTGACTTACCTTTACTTGCTAACATTATAGATTATTTTCCCATAAAATATTTTAATAAATTCCTGCAATTAAAATAAATAAGTATTTCTGCATTTATGTTTTTCTTTCTTACGGCACCTGAAATTGCTATGCAATTTTTGAAGTACATATTTATTAATCGTATGAAATTACATCTTTTTAAAACCGAAATTTGGACGCAGAAAACGTACACAACACATACAGTCCTTTTGAAATTATTTAATCAAAATTATATTTTCTACATTTTCTAAAGTGAAATAGATTCTTAATTGGGTCTAAAATACATAAGATCCATAAAAAAAAACCCTAAAAAACAAATATGGAGGACATATATGAAAATAATTATAATAATAAAAATATGAACACTAATAAGGTATGAGAGGAAATAATGAATGACGTCATGTTTTTCAAACTAAAAGAAAACAAAATTTTTTAAATCAGTCTATCTGTAGAAGTCGAATGGGAGACATGGAATAATGTTAGTGTGCCATGGGTTGTGCAAGGCAGTTGGCTAATAACGGTAGAAAGAAAACTTTGATAATCGCTAAGTGTGAAATATTACATTGACCTAGCATCTGTCGGTAGTCACTCAAAGAAGGCGAACATATATGAAAATAATAAGAAAAATAATAAAACTAATAACAAGAAATAACATCCCAAATTACAGTTTCATTTAATGTAATACAAATTTTAAAAAGCTAAAATAATCTAGCATTGGATGAGAAGAAACTGGAAAAGCTTTATTTACAACTAGCAGGTCGCCCAGTTTTGCCTGGTCATCAAATACCCTTAAATATGATATTTTGATTAATGCAGATTTCTTAATATTATATTATATTTGACCCAATATATAGTAATGATTTAAAAAGTTAAAAAAAATAAAAATGACTCGTGCACCATCACTAAGAATCAAAACCAAAACGTTTAGCTTACAATTTACTTTTTCCTTTGACATTAATACCAGAGTTATGAAGACATATTTGCTGCAAGACTAAAAATTCAAACATGAACCAATAGCTATTACATTATGCATGCATATTCATAATGCCGTCGTTCAACCTTCACCTGGCAAATTCCATTTTTTTAATTTTCACACTTTTGCACCAATTTTCCCCAACTAAAACTCAAATATAAATTTTCACATGGGTTCAAATACCCTATATATTAAATTTCATTTCTGTAGACCAAAAACTGACAGAGGAGTTTAGTTGGCATAATTTTTTAAACAAATATATATATACATACATAAATATATATAGAAAGAGGTTTGTATTTACTATAAGCAAGTATAAATCATGTAGAATATCTGCATGAATATAATCACACGTAATAGTTAAGATGATCATCTCATAAGAAAAAAAAAAAAAAATAGGAAATTAATTAAAATGAATATTTAAATGAATATGCAAATTAGCTGGATCTTTTGTAGATGAATGCAATTCCACGACCCATTTATAACAAAGTTGTATTTTATTTTTAAATAAATAGAAAAAAGGGTTTTTTATATGAATATCAAGCCACAAAAAAAAAACAACTAAATAAATAAATTTATAAGAGTATGAATTTGAAAATATATAAATATAGACCCTAAAAAAATAAGAATAATATGGTGTTCAGGAGTTGGGGTAGGAGTTTCTTGAGTTCTTCATTTTCTCAGGAAATGGCGGATCACAGATCCTGCTAGCATATATAATATGAAAATCAACTTCTCAAAATCAGAAGCAAGTTGAATCAAGACAGTGTATCTTGCACACATGTTACACATGTTTTCAATTTTTTTGTATTTTGAGACTTTATAAGTCTTCAACTCCCTAACAAAGAGGTCCATAGACAAACAAGACAAAAATTGAGAAATATCACAGACATAAAGGTGGAGATGATGCCTAGGAAAAATATGCAAATACCTTGACCCAACGCTAAATGCAGAAAACGATTTGAAAAGATGAAAAGGGCTTGCATACAAGACCTACGAATACGTTTCAATTTATAGCACATCTCAGCAAAAAGTGGAGATGAGAGCATTTTCCTGTACAATTTGGAACTGTTCATGCTGACCAAAACATCAGAATACAACATTGATGCTTTTCAAAAAAAAAAAAAGCTACTGGGAAAGGCCATCCAAACCAGCTGGCCAAGGACAAAGATCTCTACATTTGCACTGAAGCAAAACCATGGAATGTCATTATACTTAAAAGAAACCTGCCATGGTTTGGCAATTTAATGAGACTGCTACCAGAAACACTTGCACGTTAAGCACTTGAAACCCTCATAAGGTCTACCAGAAAACCATCAAAACGATCCAAAGTAGAGTGGCTTGACCAAATGCTAAAAGACATGAAATCACTAACAGACTTCTTACATTGAAAACGATATGAAAAAAAAAAAAAAAAAAAAATATCAACAGCATTACCATATTTAGTTTTATTTTGGGATGTTTGGTGGATATTTTATATTAAATGGAAATCGTCATCATCATAAGTACATATTTGTTAACTTATATAACACTAGCCTGGGTACCCGGCGTTGCCCAGGTGTTTGGAAGTGTGTGTTGAGCAAAAAAATAAAAATAAATAAAAAGAGTTGTAGTAGGTAGGCAGGCTCGAACCCAACCGCAGAGGAGGAAAAGAATGTGAGAAAAAAACGTGCCGTCTTTGCTGTTGTGCCCATTGACAAAACGGAAGTGGCGAAGGTTTAAATTAAGGTTAGTCAATCGAAAAGAGGGGATGACTTTCGAAAATATCGGTGAAAAAGCGACCCCCTCCTTATAGAAAAGTGCCCAGTTGAGGGTGAAGCAATTAATGCTTTTAGCCAATTTTTCGATATTTGTCAGCCAAAGCGTCGAGCTACAAAACAATACCAATTTCGTGAAAATCCGTTGCGTCTGTCGAAAGTTTTAGGCAGACATACAAACATACATACATTTAAACAGACAGGTGAGATTTATATTATAAACTAGCGGGTGTATCCAGCGTTGCCCGGGTGTTTAGAGGTGTGCATATTGGGGGAGGGTCAAAACAAAAGAATAAGTTTAAATATTATATATATATATATACATATTTTTAAAAAACAATGTTAAAACTTCTTTAAAAAAAATCGTTGCCCGGGTGTTTGTGTTTGGGGCTTAAAAAATACAAAACAGTTTTGGTAAGTAGTTAGGATCGAACCCGAAAAGCCTTGAGGCGAAGGTGGAAAAGAAAGTGTGCAAAACACCTGGCACATTACCCGTTCAGCCAACAAAGAGCAACTGAAACATGTTTGAATTTATTTATTTAAGTATTAAAAACAGAATTGACATGTGCCCACAATAAAAGTTAACTCTGCTACTTCTATTTGATCTCATTAATGAAAAAAGGGGATTATCCAGATTAAATAGCAATTGTCTGATATAAGGAGTTTGCCTCCACATTGATCAAAGCTGAGTGCTACTGGACGTTCCCCCGGTGAGATTGCCGGGAACAATTCTTAGCTTTGAATTTGTTTCGGTTTTATACAAAAAAGCTGAATGAACACAAGACTGGCTGAAATAGCAAGAATTTTATAAAAATCGACGTAAATAAATCTAGACGCAACCCGCATTCCCAAATCGTAGATATTATTATCTAGGGGGTATATAAACACTTAAGCGATAGTAACCCCCCCCCCCGGGACTGTCAGCGAAAAAAGCCTTTTCAAGACATACAAAAATGCGTGCGCCGCATTTGCCTTTTATATATATAAACTAGCAGGGGGTACCCGGCGTTGCCCGGATGTTTGGAGGTGTGTGTATTAAAAAAAACAAAAAAAAAAACCTTGGCTGGGTGTTTGGAGGTGTAAAAGAAAAAAAAAGTTTTAGTAAGAAGGTAAGATTGAACCCCGAAGCCTTGACGCAAAGGTGGAAACGAAAGGGGAAAAAAGCCAGGCACCTAACCATCTCGGCCACAAGGGGAGAGGAATTGATAAGCATGTTCAGTTAAAGCTTATAAAGCAAAATATACAGGTGTGAGGAAGTGGCGTGATGTTTGACCTAGTTTTGCGCTGCAAGCCAGTTACTGTTTCCCCTGCTTTTCGCTTTTCAAAGACGTAGCGAGCTGGTAAAAGTCGGCCAAATTAAATAGAAAGGCGACCTTCATTGTTATGTCATAGATATTATCATTTAGACGTGATATAAAAAGTTTTTAAGAATGAGCGACCCCCCTCCCCCCGAGAAGGCCGACGAAAAAAGCCTTTTGCAGACATACACAAAAAGCGAACATACATACACACACAAATTTTGCCTTTTATATATATAGATTATATTGCATTTCTGTCAAAACATTTAGCCTTAAGGATGCTAATTTTTTTGCTCATGTCGTTTGCAAAAGTGAGAAATTGGATAATGATTTGAAGACATTCAGTACTTGGTCAACCATGCCATCTTTGGTCGTTCTGATGCTTTTCGGCAGGTTTTATGAAAGCTTGAAGTGCAAGGTTGTTTTTATACAAGAATCTCACCAAATGATCAAACCATGAGAGTCTTTATTTCAGTATAACAGTGTTAAATATATGGAATAAGCAATCATCATCGATTTGACAGTGGCTCAGTGGTTAACGACATCCTGGATGTGCCAAGTTTGAATCCATTCCACAGAATGACTTCTACTTAGGGATGTTGGCAACCTTCACATGGTCTCTCCTGTAAGTACCCAATATCTTTCTCGAAAGAATTCTTAATAGAAAGACATAGAGGAAATGAATGGCAATAAAATCATCATCATCACCATCACCACCACCACCTCCACGTCATCATCATCATCACTGCATATTTGTTAACTTAAATAGCATCATCACTGTTGGAACACCTAACCTCGAAGATGCTGATGTTTTCGTTCACGTCTTCTGCAAAGATGAGATAACTTTTAGCACTTGATCAATCATGGCATCTTTGGCTATTCTGATGGTCTTTTGGCAGGTTTAAGAATTTTAGTGACACAGGGATAGTCTTGAATAAACTCTACAACCTTGATGTTTTTTAAAAAGAAGCTGGCTGGCTAAGGATAGTCTCAGGTAAAGATTTCTAGATTCACTCCGGGGCAAAACTACGGAGGGCTGTTAAATTTAAAAGAAGACTATCATAGTTTAGCCATTTAATGAAACAGCCATCAGAAACACCTGCGCATCAAGCATTTGAAGCCTTCATCATAAAGTCTACAAGAAAACTCTTGTGACAACCCAAACTAGCATGGCGCGACCAAGTGATTAAAAGACTTCAAATCACTTTCAGACTTTTCACATTGAAAACGACATAAAAAAATATCGACAGCATTACAATATTTAGTTTTATTTTGTGATGGATTTTTTGTATTAGATTGAAATGCATGACATATGAAATAAGCAATCATCGAGGTAATAGTGGCTAAGTGGTTAACAGCATGGGCTGACAACCTGAATGTGCCAAGTTCAAATCCATTCCACAGAATCACTTCTACTTTGGGATGTTGGCAACCTTCACATTGTCTCTCCTGTAAGTACCCAATATCTTTCTGAAAAGAATTCTTAATAGAAAGATATAGAGGAGGAAATGAATGGCAAAAAAATCATCATCACTGCATATTTGTTAACTTAGATAACATCATCACTGTAAACAATAGATCTCTAGTCATTTCTGTCGGAATACCTAACCTCAAGGATGCTGATGTTTTGGTCCATGTCTTTTGCAAAAGTGAGAAGATTTTTAGCACTTGATCAATCAGATCATCTTTCGTCGTTCTGATGGTCTTTTGGCAGGTTTAAGAATTTTAGCAGCACAAGGGTAGTCTTAAACAAAAATCTCTACAAAACAATGGAATGCTGATATACTCAAAAGAAGGCTGTCATGGTTTTGTCAGAAGCACCTGTATGTTAAACACTTCAAACCTTCATAAAACCTATCACCACCAGGACAACCAAAGGTGACATGACTCAACTAAGTGATAAAAAGCTTTAAATCATTATCATACTTCCACCTTGTACACAATATGAATAAAAAATATCAACAGACAATCCTGAGGAACAATCTTCATTAGCTCAATATTAGTTACCCTGTGTCAATGGCGATTAGGTCAACTAGTATACAGTTTGACAGAAGCACATTGAGTACATGTCATGATGACCCAAATCTACAAAACGGAATCATTTCCTGGGTTGAATGAAGACCGGCTGACATGTGAAGTTAAAACAAGAGGTCAGGTAAGTTAGACAAAACAGAGGTAAGAGTTGAGGTGATGAATGATGTAACGGGTTTGACAGAGAAAATAAAATTTTTCAAATCAGTCTGTCTGTGGAAGCCGAACTAGCTACATTGAATAATGTGAGTCTGCCATAGGTAGCACAGGGCAGTTGGCCAATAATGTAGAAAGAAAACTTTGATAATCGCTATGTGTGAAATGTTACATTGACCTAACATTTGTCGGTAGTCATCCAAAGATTAAGGTAAGAAGATAAATTAAATAATTAATTAGTTAAGAGAACGTTAATCTATCACTGTTGTGCAAGTCAAAAAAATAAAACCTCTTAGAAACTCTCAGTGGACGTCTCCTTGTGTTCTTTTCTGCATGTAATGAAGCTTTATTCATAAAGCAACCATTAAACAAAACGGTGACAATGAAGTACAATCAAGGAAGTAAATTTCAAAAACTAGCAGTTTGAGGGAAGAAACCATTAGAGCAGAAGGCTTTCCAGCATTTAGGGATCTCAATAGTGAAGGGGTCAGATTTTGCTGCTTGTCGAGTTAGTTGGGAATATGTAACACAAGTGCTATGAGTTAATCAGAGCACATTCCATTAAAGTACTTGTGAAACAGACAAAGGGATGCAGCATTGTGGCGATGGGACAGAGGTTGTAGCTTAGCTGACAGTGTGGGACCTATTAGATTTAAGGCTCTTTTTTAGACTGTGTCTAAGAGTGAGAGACTAGTGGTAAATACACCAGTTCAGATGTGGCAACAATATTCCATGCATGGATCATCGTGACTTTGTAGAGATATAGGATAATCTCTGGTGTGAGTAATTTTCTAGCATGGTAAAGGGAGCCCATCATCTTTGCAGCAGCCGAGAATTTCCTGAATGTATTTGTTCCAATTCATGTTGCTTGTGAATGTTAATAGTAAAAACATATAAGAAGTACTGATGGGACGATTCCAATATTTTTCTTGATTCCAATACAATTACCGATTCCTTACTAAATTTCTGATTTCAATTCTTCATAGATCTCTTAATATCTAACTATAGACGTTAATATATACGTTATTTTTTCCCAATTACCATAAAAACTCATATCAAATGTGCAGATATTTTCTTCAATGTAAAAATACATTTGTGAGTGATGATCTATCGATTTTAGTTTTGCTTGTCGTTTATAATCAATAAATATTTATTATTTTATTATTATTACTCGCGGTGGAAGATTCTGCTTTAAACAAAATCAAATAAAAAGACAATTAAAATTTGGCATTGGAAAATAGGCACAAATTTTTCTGATTCCAATATTGATACCAATAAAAGTTCCGATCTTCTGATTCCCGATCCGATCAATCGTCCCAATACTAATAATAAGACAACTATACAAAAATGAAGAGAAATATTCCTGCCATTTAACGAACATAATAAATTTTCTAAAAGTTGTTGTCTTCCCAAGGGAATGAACTTTGTAATATTGCTTTAGTTAGAAACTTTTCATATTTCTTAGTGAATATTGCTTTAGTTAGAAACTTTTCACATTTCTTAGTGAATATTGCTTTAGTTAGAAACTTTTCATATTTCTTAGTGAATATTGCTTTAGTTAGAAACTTTTCACATTTCTTAGTGAATATTGCTTTAGTTAGAAACTTTTCACATTTCTTAGTGAATATTGCTTTAGTTAGAAACTTTTCATATTTCTTAGTGAATATTGCTTTAGTTAGAAACTTTTCACATTTCTTAGTGAATATTGCTTTAGTTAGAAACTTTTCACATTTCTTAGTGAATATTGCTTTAGTTAGAAACTTTTCACATTTCTTAGTGAATATTGCTTTAGTTAGAAACTTTTCATATTTCTTAGTGAATATTGCTTTAGTTAGAAACTTTTCACATTTCTTAGTGAATATTGCTTTAGTTAGAAACTTTTCACATTTCTTAGTGAATATTGCTTTAGTTAGAAACTTTTCACATTTCTTAGTGAATATTGCTTTAGTTAGAAACTTTTCATATTTCTTAGTGAATATTGCTTTAGTTAGAAACTTTTCACATTTCTTAGTGAATATTGCTTTAGTTAGAAACTTTTCACATTTCTTAGTGAATATTGCTTTAGTTAGAAACTTTTCACATTTCTTAGTGAATATTGCTTTAGTTAGAAACTTTTCATATTTCTTAGTGAATATTGCTTTAGTTAGAAACTTTTCACATTTCTTAGTGAATATTGCTTTAGTTAGAAACTTTTCACATTTCTTAGTGAATATTGCTTTAGTTAGAAACTTTTCATATTTCTTAGTGAAAAAGAGTAAAAGGAATACAAAATAAAATAAAATCATATTCAATAAATAATAAATAACGTAGGAATATTTTTGTAACACTTTCAAATTTTATGTTGAACTAGCGGGGGGGGGGGGTACCCGGCGTTGCCCGGGTGTTTAGAGGTGTGTGTGCTCGGGCGGGGGTGGGCGTGTTAATCAAAACATAAGAATAAGTGAAGTAAAAAAAAAAAAACTAAAAAAAAAAGAAAAAAAAGAAAAAAAAGAAAACAGAAAAACGAACGTTAAAACTTCTTTAAAAAATCTGAAAAATAAAGCGGGGGGGGGGGGGGTACTCGGCGTTGCACGGGTGTGTGTGTGTTTGGCCGGTGGGAGGGGGGGGGGTAATCAAAACATAAGAATAAGCGAAGTAAATATTTTTAAATATTAAATAAAAATTAAATATTATATAAAAAAAAAGTTAAAACTTAAAAAAATCGAAAAAAAAAAAACTAACGTAAAGCAAACGAACGATGTTAAATGTAAAAATCAGAAAAACAAAAAAGAAAACAGTACGAACGTTAAAACTGAAAAATACCCCCCCCCCAAAAAAAACACGCGAAAAATGGCTTAAATAAGCCTGTTTCAATATTAAAATTTAAAAAATCGGTGGGTACCCGGCATTGGCCGGGTGTTTTTGGGTGTGTGTGATCTGTTGGATGGGGGGGGGTAATGAAAACCTAAGAATAAGCGAAGTAAAAAAAAAAAACAGAAAAACGAACGTTACGTGAAAAATGGCTTAAATAACCCTGCTTCAATATTTAAATTTTAAAAAAATCTAAAAAAAAAAAAAAGACATCTCACGCCACGATTCGAACCCAAAACGTTTAGATAATGACCCAACGCTCTAACCAACTGAGCTAACACGACGTACATGAAATTGCGTGAGTTCTTCAAATATTTAAACTAAATCAGGTTATGACGTCGTCTGACGCATGCGTAGAACCGATCTCGTCATGAGAGGACGGTTTTTGTTGACCCCCCCCCCCCCTGTAGAAAAGTGCTGATTTCAGGGTGAAAAAATTAACGTTTTTGGCCAATTTTTCGATATTTGTCGGCGAAGGATGGGGCTTTCACATGAGACCAAGTTTGTGAATTTTTGTTCTGTCTGTCGAAAGTTTTTAGCAGACATACAAACACACACACACATACATACATTTCCGCTTTTATATATATAGATGAGACAGCTGCATATGAAATCGTCTCTTCCAAATGACATGTATAGAAATTGGTAACACGCACACATACATATAGATAGATATAGATGTGAATATGTACATATATTATACATACGTCTGTATGCATACACCTATATATATACTAGCGGGGGTACCCGGCGTTGCCCGAGTGTTTGTTTCCGGGACGGGACGGGGGGAGTTTTAAAAAATGTTATGGTAGGTAAGTAGGAAGGATCAAACCCGGAATCATGAGTAAAAGTAGGAAAATAAAGTGTGAAAAAAAAACAAAACAAAAAAAAACATCTGCAACGTTAACAGTTCGGCCACCAAGAAAAGTCCATTCCAGTTGTTTAAGAAAAAAAAAAAAAAAAAAAAAACGACTACGGTAGGTCGGCGCGAACGTGAAAATATAATGTGAATTGTCCAGCACGCTAACCACTACGCCACAGAGCACTGCAGCTTAGTTTAGTGATTTTAAATAACTTCACATGAAAGACCTACGAAGCCAAACCGGTGTTCTCTTCTCAACTGTTCCTTGTGAACGATCCCCAAACGGTGTTAAGTGGTGGCAGGGGGAGGAGGAATTTATTAGAGAGAAAATATTTTACCACTTCCATTGATCTTAACCGATTTTGGCCGTGACTTCTCAGCAGAAAAAGTATAGAAATCTAAGATTATCGAGGAATTTGAGAAATAATAAGCCTATAACACACCTCAGATATTGTTCTGCCGTTTGTGCATATTATATTTGCATGAAATATCTAGATTTTTAATCCTATTAATGTCAAAATCAGACGGGAAAAAATGAGTTCATTTTATTTATATAATAAAGATATATATATGTCTGTGTGTATGTTTTTAAAATATAATTATTCACTGACACTTGTTTCGTCGTCTACGACTCATCATAGGAGTTGTCAGTGGATAATTATATTTTAAAAGCAAGCGATACATTTGCTGCTCCCCATTTGGGGATACCAAATCGGTCAAAGGGAAAATTATTCCCAACTTGCATTTAGGTAAAAATGCACTTTTGTATAAATAATTTAATTCATTCAAAAAGCATCACTAACAAAAACAAATAAACAACATATATATATATATATATATATATATATATATATATATATATATATAATGATGATTGATTGCAACGTCTTGTCAGACGAGTGCCACTCCCTCAGACACTCAAACTCAATGAGCCCAAAAATGACTTTTTTTTTTAGTCCTACCAATGAATTCGCACGCTCAAGCAGGCATGACACTGAAGATGGTCATTGAGATCAATTATTACATGCTTCCAGCATTTCAAGCCTCCATGCGTCACAACATTTCCATCGCCACAGGACCATTTTTATAGACAAATGCCTGAGGGAGTATCTATACACAGATAATGTTACAGAGTCTTAGCTTTGTACGACAGCTAAGTTTCTCTCTCGGTTTAAAATCTTGAGATTCAGCAACAAGCAAGAGTAAGATAGCCAGCAACAAGTTAAACTGCAGACCAGCTTAATACAGGTACTGGTCTCCTGCTTTATGTTTTTTTTAAATCAGAGATTTGCTTCTCCTAGAAAGGTTGCCTTCACCACGGCTTATGAGAGCCCTCTCCACCCCAACACACACATACATACACACAAACACACACGGTGCTATTTGGCCGTTGACCCCGAAAAAGGGTTCATTTGCCCTTTGGAAAGTCTTGTTTTTAGTCCTTCAGGGAGACTAGCCACCCTCCTCACCAAACAAGTCTGGTGGGGGAACCAGTTTAGTTGCCGGTGACCGACCATGAGGCAGGTAGTACTGGGTTACATGGTACCAGTAGCATATGACCTGACCTACATACACACATGCACATGGTAGCTTCCTTCACTCTTAACAGACTATGGATACCCACTGTAAGAGTGCCTGTGCATGTAATTTTTGTGGCAAGAGTTGCGCAATCTCCAACCACACCTCTCTTGAGTCAGCGCTGTTAAATACCAGATGACTGGAAACAATGCTGAGATAAGCGGAGAGCACATACAGCACCTAGAATTCCCTAATAGTCACCAATTTGTTTGGTACTAGCAACGTTGAGCCTGGCTAGCACACACACACACACACACACATATATATACTAGCAAAAGTACCCGTCGTTGACTGGGTTCAAAAAACAGCCTACAGAAAATGGACTCTGATTTATGAAAGTATGATAGGTTATGAAAAGGAAGGGTTGTAAATTTGGATTGAATTTTGGGGTATCAAAACCAAAGCAAAATATGATGAAAATAAAAATAAAATAGATAAACCCCATAATTTATTATATCATACTTGTTCACACTGAAACACTTATCACAATATTCTGTGGATCTATATTAAAAAACTTTGTTAAACTTTGTGACATATTTACATTCTATGGAGGTCAGGTGCGAACGAACACCCCATAATTTTATTATACCATCCCTATTTAAGTTAAAACATACTTATCAAAGTATTATTATGTGCATCTATGTCAAAAACACTTGTAAACGTTTTTTTTTAAATTTTTTTATTTCCATACTTTGTGAATCAGGCGCGAACGCAGATTCCACAATTTTAATGAACCACCGTTCTGCCAGATCAAACATACCCATTCCTGTGTCTTGATACATCTATCATTATATGTAATCAGTTTTTTAAAATAGTCAACCATATAGGAGCCTATTCGTGACCACACACACACACACACACAGACATTCAGCTTATATATATATATACACGCACACATAAACATACATATACACACACGCACATACATATATATATATATATATATATACATACATATATATATATATATACACACACACGCACGGACACAAATATACACACACATTATATATATATATATATATATATATATATATATATATATATATATATATATATATATATGTATGTATGTAGGTTGAGGTTTTACTTACCCTGTTGAAAGTAATATCCCAGATCAAGATATGTGAAGAAAGTGATGATGCCAACAAACTGGAAGATACACGAAAGGGCGACCATGTACTTGAGTCTGTAAGGGTATGCCTGCCACACATTTTGAAGGTAACACACGTGTAGGGTGAAGGTCAATGAAGCAGGGACAGCTGCAAAGAGAGCAGAATAGTAAAAAGGACATTGATGAATTACCAAATGAATGTAGTAATAAAAACGAACAGAATAAAAAATAATAGTAATAATATTAAGGTAAATAAAGACTGGACCTATTTTCGTATTAAGGATAATTGTAAGATTACGATGGTTACTACACACACACATATATGTACATATACCTATGCAATTGCTACAGCTACGTACCTTGAAAACGGAGCTATTAAACCTGACATAATGATATGGGACAAGAAGGAGAAAGAAGCAACCTTAGTAGAAGTTAGTGTCACCAATGATGCCGAGTTAAACAGAGCCGAGAGGGAACAGATAACGAAATACCAAGGTATTATGTATGAAATATAAAGAAATTGGAATCTTAGGAAGATCTCCATCATTTCAATAATTATAGGAGCAATTGGACCCATGAAAACGATTTAAAAATGCACCTGGAAAATATACTCGGTGAACCAACTGCAAGAGAGATTCAAGAAATTCTAACAATTGCACTTAAAGACGGTTAGTATCTTAAGATCTCGAGATTGGAATACATGAGATAGTGGGTGAATATCTGTCATTCCCAGACAATCATCCCAGCTTGTACAAACTAAGAACATTGAAAAACAAATATATATATATAGTGAAAAGTGTGTGTGTGTGTGTCTGTGTACATTTCCCTACGAAATAACTGTCAATTTTCGGTCTAGAAACTCGAGATTTGATATAAGGAGTATTGAGGTTTGAGAAAATCTTTTTAATCGGTTTTTGGCCAGAAATTTGGCTGTCAAGGGGTCAAAGTTCATCAATTTGACCTTTGAAAACTCTACCAAACTTCTCCGACAATTTTGGGTCTAAACGCTTGAAATTTTATATATAGGTTACTTGGACACGGATTAAACTTTTTAATTCGATTTGAGCCCAAAACAATAAATGTTAAGGGGTCAAAATTGGGGTCAAAGTTAAAAAAATTGACCTCTGCGGTCTCTACCAAATTACTCATCCAATTTCTGGTCTAAACATTTGAAATTTGACATAAAGGATATTCAGAGATAAGGCAAGCTTTTTAATTGGTTTGGGTCGAAAATTTCAGCTACCAAGGGGTCAAAGTTAAAAAAGTTTGACCTTTGTGGTGTCTAGCAAACTACTCAGCCAATTTTAGGTTTAAATATTTGGAATTTCTACATAACGGGTATTCAGACGTGCGGCAAGCATTTTAATCAGTTTTGGAGCGAGAATTTGGCTGCCAAAAGGTCAAAGTTGAAAGAGTTGATCATTGCAGATTCTACCAAATTTCTGCGCCAATTTCGGGTCTAAAGACTTGAAATTTTAGATGTAGGTAACTTGGACATGGATAAAACTTTGTATTTTGATTTGAGACCAAAATAATAAATGTTAAGGGGTGAAAATTCGGGTCAAAGTTAAAAAAATTGACCTTTGTGGTCTCTACGAAATTACTCAGACAAATTTTTATTTAAACATTTGAAATCTTACATAAAGTGTATTCACATGTAGGGCAAGTTATGAACAGTACATAGGGCCCCAGCAAAGCCGGGCTGAACTGCTAGTATATATATATATATATATATATATATATATATATATATATATATATAAAACGAGGATCGATGTCAACATGATTGTGCTGTATTGGCTAATATAAAAAAAAAAAACTCAGTTTTTAAATCTCCTTAGACTAAGGCAATTTAAAATTTTTGTCTTAATCCAGAGTGCCCCTTGTTGAGGAGCTGAATCTCCCCCCCCTCCGCCGCATTAAAAACCATCCATCTCTCTCTTTCTCTACTTCAACTAGAAACAAATACGAAAATTATTCTTAATTTTTTGTATTTATTTATTTATTTATTTATTTACACATCAAGAAGAAGCAAAAGCACGTTTCTCTGTTTCTCTTCCATCAATTTGTGTCCTTGTTAGCCCGGATGTGTCACTCCTGCCTCGCCTCCTGCCTCAAACTCAACCACCTCTTCCACCCAATGCACATTCACCACTTCCCTTCAATCAAATATTCTGTTTTCCCCTCCGTCTTAGTGAGTCAAGTCAATGAGTGCATGAGCTGTATAACTCCAGTTGGAAGCAGTGCACGTTAATTATGGCGTAAAATATGGATGTGCCTATATCAGACAGACAAGAGGCCATGTTAGGAAAACATTTGGATTATTCGGACTACTGTTCTCATCTTAAGTTTTATTCTCGCAACGTTTCGACCGATGTAACCTTCGGCTTCCTTCAGGTGTATCGTGTTGAACTCTGGAATCTGTAGATACAGTGGCATAGAAAGAAAATATATGCTGAGTTCGAGTTTTATGCAAAAACTGAAACAAATTCCTATCCCATATTTAAATTATAAAGATAATTGTTCGTATAGAAAGTTGACTTAAAAAAGAGTTTATTTTTTTCGTATCAAACGACTAAATCTATGTTTTGAGCATTTCCATCTCTAACCATCAATTGACTGCAAATAACGGTTCAATGCGCATGGTAAATTGCAGATTTCACACTTACCTCAGCTGTTTTACCTCTATTAATAATCTCTATTCTAACCAAGTTTTCCCAAATTATCATCATCATCTTTGGTTAAACGCCCGTCCAGTGCCCACTGACGTCCATTTATCTGTTCCAGTGTCCACTGAGATCTGGACACTAGTTTCCAGAGCGCACTGGCGTCCGACTACCTGTTCCATAGTCCACTGACATCCAGCCACATGTCCCAGTGCCCACTGACGTTCAGCTACCGATTTTCAGTACGGATCCCGTCTCACTCTGACTGATCCTGAATGAACTCTCTGCTGCTTGCCTGTTTCCCACCTGACTACAACTTGGACGTCTTCAAGTCCAACATAAACAAACTCCTGACAAACCGCCCCCTTAAGTAAGACACTTTATCAAAACCCCCAATACTAATGATTACTACAATACTATCTCATTGATTACTGTACACGCAATAACCCTTATCCCTGAGTGGCCTTCGGGCCTTGATAAGTGGTGACCCCCATGTAAAAAAAAAAAAAGAAAATATATATATATGATTTCCATTGCCAGTAATTTACCATTTCGATTCTCGGTAAATAAAAAACACGATACATATCGTCTTAAATTTTTTTTTTTATTCGATTTTCACCCCAAACAAGGCACAGTACCACTTTGATGTAGGGGGCTACTATCGGGGACATAAGTTGCAGGAATACTATGTAAGGAGCTGAGCAGTAAGAGGTCGGTCCACATTACACTTGAACTTCTGTATGTCAGTACAGTTGGGAAAGCAGAATCCCGGAAGGGAGTTCCACAGTCTAGCAATTCTGGGGAAGAAACTATTGGAGTAGAACGCTTTCTTACATTTAGGGATCTCTACTGTGAAGGGGTGGGATTTTGCTGCTTGTTGGGTTTGTCGGGGGTGTTTATGTGGAGGGGGTACAAGTGCTTGTAGTTCATCGGAGCATTCACAATTAAAATACTTGTAGAATAGGCAGAGGGATGCAACATTTTATCGATGGGACAGAGGTTGAAGCTTAGATGACAGTTCAGGACCTATCAGGTTGGTGACTCTCTTTTGAACCCTGTCCAGGTGTGAGAAGCTAGTAGCAGATGCATCAGCTCAAATATGACAACAATACACCATACATGGGCGAATGGTGGCCTTGTAGAGGTACAGGATACTCTCAGGTGTAAGTAGCTTTCTAGCACAGTAGAGAGAGCCCACCTTCTTCGCAGCAGCCCTCAATGTATCTGTTTTAACTCATGTTCCCTGTGAACATTAGGTCGAGGAGTTTAAAGGAAGTACTTTAATCAAATATCAGTGTCTGCCATTCTTTGCTATTGTCGTTATCTCTATGCCTTTGTACATACCTTGTTAGTTGTACGGTCGACTGGCACCTTCACACCTTTCGGCCTGTTGCAACACTGGCATGTGTTGGATGACTTTTAGAAATTGACTTTCAAACGAATCTATCTCTGCTCAAGTCCTTATTTATCCCTCTTTCTCTCAGGTTCATTTTTATCACTCCCATATTTTCCTTGGCCTTCCCCTGTTAACTCAATCTGTTACATCAACTGTTTTACATCTACTGACCCAAGAACTGTTATCCATTCTTTTAACATGGCCAAACCATTGAAGTCTCCTGTTCTCAACACATTTCCTTATAGAGTTCAGATTTAATCTTCCTTTGAAGTCATAAAATCTAAGCCTGTTTTATTACCCATATTGCACACCCATTGTATCATTTTCATATCAGTTCTCTCCATGCCACGCATGTCCTCAACCCCTACAGGTTTCACTTCCATAAATGATCATATTGTGCACACATGTTTTATAGACTCTTTCTTTGATCGGCAGTGGTAACACACTGCTAATTAGCACTTCACTGCACTTCATCCACTTCTACTTTTTACACTCGCACTCACTTTACTCTGTATTCTAATGGTGGTATTTATTTCTCTCCTACCATGAGAGATGTGACATAAGTGTGAGAAAGTGGGATTGAAAAGTCAGCACTCCAGAGAAGGAACACTAACCCTGCAAAAGATGTTTCTGTAGCCCCCTCCCATCGGCATTCTCTAGCAGAGTCACCTCAAACAATTAGCAATAAACTAACCTCTTCTTAAAGGGAGAAGTCAAAACCTGGAAAGGTGGACCTCCTAGAACTGCACAGAACCAGCATTATACAGTAATCAACAGCGAACAGGTCACGACAGGAATAGTCTAGACTCTGCTCCTATGTCGTCATCTAAAGACTAAGTTAGAAAAACAAGTTAAATAATTAGAATTAGATATTGGTGTCTCCTTCCATGAACAACCTCTCTTTAAATAAAACCTTTGAAAGCCAGCAAGTCTCCATTTTATTTCCATGCTTGAGAGAATTTGCCTTAAGCTAAGCAGCAGAAGATCAACAACCACAAGGGTATCATGGCTCATGCATTGAAAAGTGATGATCGGAGAATGAAAACCAACGACCGTGCATGTATGTAAAAAAAGAATTTGTATTGCACGCTTACGTAAAAGAATGTCGAGCTGTTTGTGTAACATAAAATTCTACAAAATAATAACGTTATTATTTAGAAATCCATACTTAACGTAAGGAGGGGCGGGTGTTTTGTAACTATTCTGTACTTTAACCTAACAATTTGATAAACTAAAGATACCGCAAAAAGTTGAATTTAAACTGAAAATCTTACCTAACAAATTAGCACGGTTCGTATTCTGCATAAGTACCTGCAAATATCTGTGCATGTTTCACTGTAGTCAGAATAAAGTCTTTAACACGTCGACTGCCATATTAACAATATTACCATGGTAGTGTGCAATGACGCAGCGTCCACAATATTTGTTGAGGCTTCTTTTCGCAAAAAAGGCTGGCAACAATCATTGTAGACACCCTATGCTACTTCTATACCACAAGTGCCCGTTACTTAACGTGCACGCTATTACTCGTGATTGTGGCGTCTGGTTTTGGTCTGAAAAAGATACTGCAAAGAGGAAATGTTTATTTGATTCTTTTTATTCCATTTCACATTTGCAAAATTAATGTCTGTGTCTGAAAAGCATAACATTGTAAATGCTAAACGAATAAATGAGAAAATAAAAATATTGTAGTCGTATACTAACAAATATCGCAAACCAGAAAATGAATATTTATGCCGAAATATTCAACATTGGGAAATAACGTAAAATAAAGCAACATCTTTGAACAATATATTATAATTAAAGAATAATTATTATTTAATTATAATATATACATATATATATACAGAGAGAGAGAGAGAGAGAGAGAGAGAGAGAGAGAGAGAGAGAGAGAGAGAGAGAGAGAGGGAGAGAGTTATGTGTTCATCAACGTTTCGTCTTTATTTCAAGACTTCCTCTGGATGAATAAAAACGAAACGTTGATGAACACATAACTCGGTTTGTTCCTTTTTATTTTTCTCTATTTTGTCGGAATACTATTTCCATAATTCTCGTCATATATATATATATATATATATATATATATATATATATAATATTTATATAATATTTTTATTTATATAGACAAATACTACAAAGTTACTACACTGAACATGCTACGGTTTCGGAACGATTGGTTTATTAAAAACCAAAGGCTCTTCGTCAAGCATCTGAAATAAGGTTTATTCCCTATTCATAATAGCTGATCTTTAAATCTATGCTTGCTATAATTGCTATGATGAATAGCGGATAAACCTTATTTCAGTTACCTGATGAAGAACCTTTGGTTTTTAATAAACCAATCGTTCTGAAACATTATGTAGTATTTGTCTATATAGCTAAAAATATTATACTCTGCTCTTTTTATTGAGCACTCTTATTAACCTTGTTTTAATTCATGGACTTTATCTCTTGAGTATCTAACTTGGTATATATATATATATATATATATATATATATATATATATATATATATATATATATATATATATATATTATAATTAAATAATTATCTTTTACGTCTAGTGTTTTATGCTTACGCAGTGTAGGGTTGACAATTCCTACCGGTTAATCCATCCCAGCCACAAAGCCACTTTTTGCTTCATTTGCTAAGCCTCTACCTCAGAGCCACCAAACAATTGTCACGGGAATGAAAAGAATTAAGAATATTAAACGCCGAATTTGGCAAATCTTGAGTGTTCGAACAAGCGGAAAGTGTGAACATTGTATAAACACTAGTAGACTGTCTAAGTTATTATTATGTAGGTAGTGCCTATCCTAAAGTATTCTTAAAGGGGCTTGATAATTATAATTAAATAATAATTATTGTTTATACCTAAACCACTAGTGTTTTATAGTTACACAATCATCAGTGTAGGGGTGTCAATTCCTGCCAGTCATGAGATTCGAACTCAACCACAAAGTCACCTTTTGTTCGATTTGCTAAACCTCTACCCATATATATATATATATATATATATATATATATATATATATATATATATATACTATAACCTTAAAATTAAGGGAAAATGTATTTTTAACGTATATAATATACTAGCCTGGGTGCCCGGCGTTGTCCGGGTGTTTGAAGGTGTGGTTGAGCAAAAAAAAAAAAAAAAGGTAGTAGGCAAGCAGACTCAAACCTGTACCACAAAGAATATGAAAAAAAAACAAAAAACAAAAAAAACATGACGTCTTTGCCGTTGCGTCCATCGACAAACCGGAAGCAGTAAAGGTTCAAATTAAGGCTAGTCAATCGCAAAGAGGAGATGACTTTCGAAAATATCGGCGAAAAAAAGCGACCCCTCCTTGGAGAAAAGTGCCCGGTTTAAGATGAAGGAATTAATATTTTTAGCTAATTTTTTAAAATTTGTTGTCTGAAAGGTCGAGCTGGAAAACGATACTGATCTCGTGAAAATCCGTCGCCTCTGTCAAAAGTTTTAAACAGACATACAAACATACATACATTTAAACAGACAGGTGAGATTTATATAATAGACTAACGGGGTACCCGGCGTTGCCCGGGTGTTTAGAGGTGTGTGTGTTGAGGTGGGGGGTAGGAGAGATTATATATATATATATATTATATTAAAAAAAAATGTTAAAACTTCTTAAAAAAATCGTCCGGGTGTTTGTGTTGGGGTGGGGATGGGGGGGCTTAAAAAAAAGGTAGGATCGAACACGAACCTTGAGGCGAAGTTGGAAAATAAAGTGTGAAAAAAACCTGACACGTTAACCGCTCGGTCAGCAAGAAAGATTAACTGTAGAAACAGAATTAATAGGTGCCCGCACTTAATGATTTAATGAGGTCAAATAAAAGTCGCGGAGGTAACATTTACTGTGGGGCAATTTTTTTTGGTTTGTTTACCCAACTTTGGCTGGTTTTGTTTCCCCAAGATGTTGGGGGGGGGACCAGCTTCCCATAAAAAGGGGATTGTCCAAATTGAATAGCATGTGTCTGATATAAGGAGTTTCCTCTGCATTGATCAAAGCTAATTGCTTTCTGGATGTTCCCGGGAATTGCGCCGGGACCAATGCCTTAAACTTCGAATTAGTTTTGCTTTTATACGAAAAAGCCGAATCAACACATGAGAAGCCAAAATAGCAATAATTTTGTAAGTCACTGTAAATAAATCTAGACGCGACGCGCATCCCCTAATCCTAGATATTATTATCTAGGGGTATATAAACAGTTCTAAGCGATAGTAACAACCCCCCTCCGAACCCCTGCGAAAAAAGCCTTTCTTTAACATACAAAAATGTGCGAGCCGCATTTGCCTTTTATATATATAGACTAGCGGGGGGGGGGTACCCGGCGTTGCCCAGGTGTTTGGAGGTGTGTGTGATTTTAGGTAAATCAAACTACCCGGATGTTTGTGTCGAGGGGGGGGGGGGGTTAAAATGAAAAAAAAGTTTTGGTAGGTAAGTATGAAGGCTCGAACCCGAACCCTTGAGTTGAAGTTGGAAATTAAAGTGTGAGAAAAAACGTGCGACGTTAACCACTATGCCACCACGAAATAGTAACGGAAACACATTTGAATTTATTTAAGCATTAAAACTTGGCAGGTGCCTGTACTTAATGAGGTCAAATTTGACTGCGGGGCAGTATTTTATTTACTGCGGGGCATGATTTTTTTTTTTTTTTTTTTCCAAGATGTTGTGGGGAAACTCAGCTCCCCATGAAAAGGGGATTGTCCAAATTGAATAGCAATTGTCTGATACAAGGAGAAACTCCACATTGATCAAAGCTGATTGCTTTCGGACGTTTCCGGAAAAATGCCGCCAGGATTAGTTTCACTTTTATTATACGAAAAAGCTTAATGCACATGCGGCGATCGAAAAATGTTGAATATTTATCTTTTCAAAGTCGAGCAAATTAAATAGATAGTGACCCCCGTTATTAACTCGTAGATATTATTATTTAGATGTGATATAAAAAGTTTTAAGAAGTGTGTCGACCGCTCGCTTCTCGGAAAAAAGCCTTTCTTGGACATACACAAAAAGCGAACATACATACACGCATTTTCGCTTTTATATTTATAGATGGTATTATGCAAATTTACAAAAAGATTTTTGGTGGCTCCACCAAGATATTTCTAGAAAACGATGTGGCAGCTAACATCTTAAAAATCATCAACGTAAACAAAAATGTAAAAGCTGTGGTTTAAGTCACTGGTTTTGTAAATCAGGAGTCGTGTGTTCAAATCTCATTGAAGGGTGGAGACAGAATGACAGATAAAGTCACAAAATCACAGCGGGAGTTTATTGTAAGAAATACATTCTGTGTAGGTATTAAATTTTTGACATTGTTTATTTTTTGTTAAATATTATCATATGAGAAATTTTTTCGGTTTGTACAAAGAAATATACATTTTAAATATGTAAACATTAGGAAATGAATAACAAGTTATCCAAAATGGCTGTCCATTTGGGTCATCTTGGATAACTTGACCTAATGCTTACAGATTTAAAGTGTGTATTTTTCAATACAAATGTGTATTTCTCAATAGATTTTAACTTGAAAAGATTGCTAATATAATAATATTCAACAAAAACAAACAAAAATATTTTAATGCCTACACAGAATTTTTTTTTTTTTTACTACTTGCAATAAACTCATGCCGTGATATAGTGACTTTGTCGAAATGACGTGGGTCTTTCTTTTTAAAGTGAAAATCGATTTGGTAATTCGTTCAATTAACAAAAGCAATAGAAAATGTTTGCTTTCAGACAGACGGATACCAAAGACTAAAATATTCCAAAAAAATACCAAAAGAACATTGGTGATGCTGCAGAAAAGAATTTAAAATAAGCACTTCATAGTTAAAAATAGGAAATCTTAAAGAGTTGCCTTTACCTTCAGGACTAGAATTTGATCGCTGCACTTGTTTTATAAGTATTTCCATGGAGTGCGTTCTGACGATTTTACTACACTTGTGACACCCTCTCCCCCATTCAAAGTAAATAACTCCCAACAAATTCGACAAAAAGCAAAATACTGAAAAATTGTTTACTCTTTCCTCACACCGATTTCCCTTGGAATTCCCGCCTTGCTCCTTGTTCCCCAACTGTACTATTATGCAGAAGTTTAAATGTAATGTGAACCAACATCTTGCTGCACAACTCCCAGCTTAGGATGCTCCTTATAAATCTGGCCCCTAATCCACAGTAATCCCTTACGATGCGTTTCATTTGTGGTGAATAAATTTCTTTTTTTAATCCCCATTAGTAATTAAGAGTCACCACTTTTTTTTTTTTAAATAGAAATTACTTCTGACATGTCACCTGATGCAAAGAGAAAAATAATAATAATAATAATAATAAAAAATAAAAAGATTACATCAATGTCAAAACTAGCCAACGATAAGTATTTGATACATAGATTATGACCCAGAAAACAGCAATTTTTCACCCTTTGTCAGAAGCATCGCTCATGGAATGTGAGGACTAAAATACAAAATAAGGGAAACACAAGTCACAAGGCTGCCGAAAATAAACCCAAGATCCACTTTCTACTTAAGATCAAAAGCCACTCAAGGATAATGGTTAATAAGAATTCCATGGGCATATATTACAAATGCCTACTCGTTTTTATTTTTTATTTTTCACTTTACAAGCAAGTATGTGGCTTTGATAATTGAAACATGGCTCACTGCTTGTAAATCTTGCAACAAATGAAACGATTTTTACTTGCCTGAAGCGTTTTGTAAAAGAAACCCGGAAGACGATGGTTTTGTTAATGGAGTTGATATACATTCCTACGTAAGATCTACTGTTTCCGCCCGCCATTGATTTGAAGAATTTCTTCCAGTCGGATATTCAAGAATAGAAAGCACTTTGCCTAATTGTCTTGGAGGTAAAAAAGAACCCAAAACCAAAGTGAAAGAATCTTCTTTTTTTTTTTTTTCCTCTCCTTGAGTGTTTCATTTGCATATTGGTATTCACTCATGTCTGCATTGCTTCCTCATGTCGGCAAATCGATGCACTTCTTTAATAGCTGCCAGAGAAATAGTTTGTTGTCCTACTTGAATAGGATAAACTTTCATTTCTTGAAAAAAAAAAAAAAAAAAAATACAATGTGACCAAATCAACAAAGTCTCCTGTTCCGCACGCATCACCCAAAGGCGCCACTACCACCATCACTATCATCAAAAAGGTGATGGTGGCAAAGTGGTTAATGACACAAACTGGCAACCTGCATGTGCCAAGCTCAAATCGTTTCACAGAAACATTTTGATGTAATGAATATGAATACACCCGGGTTCCTCCGCACAAGCGGATGATTAACTGGTGTAAGTCATAAATATGGAGTATTATAGCATCCTAGAAGAGACATTGAAAAATGCACCAAAAGCCAAAAGCTTAAACCATGTGCGACCACAAACAACCGTTCATTAAGGCAACTTATTAGATTGCTGTAGCTAAAACCATTCAGCTACCTCAAACATATCCCTTTCTGGAACATATCACACTTTCACTTAGGGATGTTGGCAACTTTTATGTGGTTCCTCTTGTAAGTACCTAATGATTTTCTAGAAAGGATTCTAACTAGAAAGATATCAGGGAAACAAAAGTCAACAATAATCATTTGATTCATGCGAAATGAATGAATGATGCCTAACAACAACCACCACCATCATCGGTTTAACGTTTGCTTTACATGCTTGCATGTAATGGGTGGCTTTTTAGAAAAAAAAAACTATCTCTGGCCCAGTCTTTATTTATCCTTCTTTAAATCTACCTTTATCACTTCCTCTCATCCTTTACTTGGCCTTTCCCTGCCAACGCACCCTGCTACCTCAACTGTACTACATCTATCATTCATTCTTTCATCATTATCATCATATTTGATTTAACATCTGTTTTACAATTGTCACGAGTTGGATGTCTTTTAAAAAAATGAGTTCTAAATTAACCTGTCTCTAGTCAGGTTTTTGTTCATTCCTCTTCCTCTCAAATCCACCCTTAACTAGATGCTAGTAAATAGTCATAACTTCCTTATTTTAATTCAGACTTAATTTAAAAAAAAAATTTTTTTTAGATCAACAAACTCTTTCTACATCTGCATATATCGAGATGTTTTAAATAATTAAAAAGTCTAATTTCGAGTGTTATTTGTCCAAAATTTCAACCGATGTAACCTCTGACCTTCTTTCAGGCACATTTTGTTGAGCTCAGGAATCTTTCGGTTGAACTCAAAAATCAGCATGGAATTTCTCGTTCCGTCAGCTATGACTGGGTAGATTGGTTGGTTGTTTTTGTTTTACGGCATATCAACCCTTTTCGGGTTATTTAATGGCGAATCCAAAGATTTTGAAGAACAATTTTATTTTAATAGAATATATTTGTTGTTTTCACGTCGGTTTCTATTTAACCCATAGTTGGGACCCTAATAGGTACTACCACTCCGGGTGAGAGTGGACCTGGGAGCAATGGTAATTAAAGGGTGGCTCCACATTCCCCAAAACCCACAAGCTGGGGCCCTCACCACTGGATATAGTTTAAGGTCATATCCAGGACCCCCATTGAGGGACTTTTACCCTCTGCAGGGGGGGGGGGGGCAGTCGGCATATTCTAATGCCCCACCGACAGGGCCAGACTGGGTAGAAGTCCAAAGTAATTCGCATGGACCTGTGACATAATGAATAATGTACTTGGTAAAATTTAGTTGTAAGTGACACTCTCCTGGAGGTTGAAGGTTCAATCTTCAATGCGAGCAATACTCAGAATACAATTGCAAATTACTTAAGAATATATCCAGTTGTGGCTGATGGAATGAGAGCATGCTACTCTAATAAAGGATTCTGTTCGAAATTCCGTGCTGATTCCCAAGTTTGACAGAAAGATTCCTGAGTTCAACAAGATACACCTGAAGAAGGCTGGAAGTTACATCAACCAAAACGTAAAAATAACACTTAATATGAGAACAGTAGTCCAACTAATCCAAATAATACAAATTTAAAAAAAATTATAATTTTATATTGAAAAGAATATAATGGAAAAAACAAAACAAAAATAAAAAAAAAATTTTCTTTAAATATTCTGTTTCCATTATTTTTATTTCTGAGATCTTTCTGCAACTTGAACAATGGCTGGTGCCCGTTTGTACATGAATCTAAATAGAGAATGTTCAATAAAGGGCAGGCAACTCAGATAATGGCAATGGACTACCTTTGGGTCATGGCCTTCTAAAAATAAACCATTTTAAATGGCCTTTCTTCAACTGCAAACAATCAAGCAACTCTGCCCACATAATTGTTTCACTTTGTTCTTTTTCTTTTCAAACAAGCAAAAAGCTTTGGTGGTGGTTCATTAAAGACATCTTGTCTTGTAAATAATACTCCAGTTAAAAACAAAATTAAAGTTAACCATCTTCTTCTTCTTCTTCTTCCATGCTCATGATAGTCAATAAATATTAAAATGACTATTGTGCCAGATAATACATGAACTAGTAAAAAATAGATACCTCCTCCTCTTTTTATATATCTTACATATGAAATGATCTTGTGATATTTTAACAGTTGAACAGCATTTAAGCTGACAACTGTTGATCGGCAGGGTAGGTACCCGGAGATCAGGACAGTTTTCTATATTAATAGGGGTGTGTCTCCAAATTGAAAAAAAGCTGAAAGATTAGCGGCCTATCATTGCGGCATTAAGTCAGCATCATTCTATATGCATAACGAACACCTAGCAGAATTTGAAAGTACCCTAATCAACTTAGTCCAAAAAATTACATTTAAGAAAAATGATAAATATCCAAACCCCACCACAGGAAAAAATAAAAGCCTTCGCCAGAACAGTTAAATCTAAACCAAAATTATTTGTCCCAGCTAACAAGACTAAAACTTCTTACAAATTGAACTATTCAACCTATAAAAACCTAATATACCGATAGCTAAACAAATCCTATAAAATCGCCACTCCTAACATTCTTCGCCTTATCAATTACGAAGCTAAAACTCTATTACAATGAATATTGTTAATTATATAGAAATTTTGACACTAACTACCCCCAGATTTTCCCTAAAAGACCATTAGGAAAATTTTAATAGCAACCGCCCTATCAGACTAATATGCCCTTCCAAGTCTGACTTGGGCAAAATAAGTAAAAGAATCTTTGAATAATCCCCAACATCAAGAAGAAAATTAGCTTTTCTCTTTGGCAATCATTCGACAATGTGATTAACTGTTTTTTAACCTTAAGGATAAACCTAACTTTAACTTCATTATATTTAATGCAGACAACTACTGTCAGTCTATATCCTCAGTCTTATTAAATAAAGCACTTATTTTTACTAAGATAACTTGGATCTTACTGATTTAGAAATTAAGTTAATACTTCTAGCCAGAAAATCTCTTCTAATAATAAACTATGAACCAGAAAAGAATCTGAGATACTTCGATATAGTCATGGGATTTTCTGACTCAGCCATTATTACTGATCTGGTTAGTCTACTCCTCCTGCATAAGATGAGTTCCAATTTCAAACATAGACAATTGCAAGGCAGTCTATACAGAGATGTTGCCCTCTTTATAACTAGAGCTAGACCTAGATTATACTACAGGACTATCCAAAAACTGAAAAATTTCTTTGCAAATTTTAGCTTTGATCAGGAGAAGAAAACCTCAATTTTTTTTAATGTATCTCTTGACCTAAACACAGAATCATATAGCCCATACCATCAGCCTAACCTCTCACTGTTCTTTGTCCATAGATCCTCTAACAACCCTAAATCTGTCATAAATCCCATCGGTTTTACACAGAATCTCAAAATTATCTACAAATGAAACCATCTTTAGGTTAATTCGAATTTTCACAAAACCACTCTGGCAAACTTTGGATACTCTGAGAAAATATCCTACAAACAGAATAATAATAGCAAACCTAGAAGCCACACCAGTATGGTTAACCATAATATGGCAATAAAGCAGGGTATACATAAAAGTAGAATTACTACCAACTAAAAGAAACATCACCTAATATAGAATATTAACAGGCAGATAAACCCAGCTAACAGAAGAAAGACAAATGTATAGTTTAACTCCCCCCACCATACAATAGTAGAATTAAAACAAACATTCCTAAAACATTCTTTAAAAGCATTGAACACCTTTTTTTAAAAAGTTTTATAAAAATTTCTTTTTCACTATGCCCAAGATTGTTCAAACCAAAATAAATACTAATAATAAAAATGAAAAAAATGTTTAATTAAATAACCAAACTGCATGCAACAAACCCAATTGTAGCTGTTAATGACTGTATCCATAGTTATGTAATGTATACCGGCATAGTCACAGAACTCCCCTTAAATTTAACCCAAATTACAGATCTACCAATCAATAATAATTTGATTGAAACCTAGGATTCAAACCAAAACACTGCCTCCACAAGAAATACCCCGCCATACTCAATAATTTAGATCCAATCCACTCCCTTCTCAAAACTCATAAACGGAGAACTTAAACCAGCCCTCTCTAACTACTAACCCTATTAACACACCTTCTCTTTCTTATGTACCCCCTATAATACATACTTACATTTGAGGTGTCCGCTTACCCATCAAAACCTGCATCATTAATTACATCACCTCTTTTGTTAGTAACACCACAACCCCACTCACCACCTTAATAAGAAATCTTAATATTAGTAACACCAATTGCTCTTTAAAATAATCCATACTTAAAAAATCCAAATTTTTCTACCTAGGATACCAGTTTTGCCATCGGTGCAATACTGAAGCTGTGGCAATAATCACAGCACCTAAAAGAGTCAATGTCATTAATTCTAAACACGAAATCATTTCCCATTGTCAGCACAAAAGAAAATTTAAGTATGGACACTCCCTAAAACCCACCAAGACCCCATTAAGATTTAAACTTATCTGCTTCTGAAATTCCTATACTAACTATTAACCTTCTATGATCTCTAACCTATTGGCATTAGATAGTTTAAATGCCTCCTTAATGTTTATCTCCATTGAACCCCCTTTTAAATCACTTCTATGCCTATATTTTGTTTCATTTCTATTCCTTTATTTACTATATTATTCCTTTATTCACAATATTATATATTATTCCTTTATTCGCTATAGCATATTTTTTTCCTTTTATCTTCTTACTATTTTAACTTTTTTCTCCATGCTCTATAATATTTGGCTTTAAATCTTCTTCTCTAAACTTCTTTAAACCTTGCTCTCCATGAGCCTCAACCATCCTCCAGTTAATAGCTGCTTTACTTTATCCCTACATCATTTCAATCTATATTTTTTACCCTCCAATTTTATTTTCCATTTCTCTCCTAATGTATCATAAGCTAGATATCCATTTAGCTACCTTTTTTTTCTGATGAGAAGCATGAGGCTTTGAAAAGGCATCACATAAAGAGTTTCTATAATCTCTTTATGTATTATTAGGATTAATCAGACTACTGTTCTTATCTTGAGTGTGATTTTTCACAACATTTCAGTTGATGTAACCTCCGACCTTCTTCAGGTGTATCTTGTTGAACTCGGGAAATTGGACTGAATTACTTCACAATAGAGGTCCTAAGTAATTCGTAATTGTATCAGTCACCACACTGAGGATTAAACCTTCAACCTTCAGGACAATATCATTTTTTTACAATTGATTTTTCCACATACTCTAATCACTGTGCCAAGGGTCCCTGTGGACAATTCTGCTATGAATTTTAGGAGCCTTAAACCTATTTTATTTCTAGTTGTAAATATCACTATTTATTACTAATTATATATATATATATATCTTAATGTTTTACTTATTACTTGTATATATTATCTATTGTTTATAATTAATGGTTCTCATATCATATTAAATTCTATACTAGGTCTACTTAGTAATTGCTTATTCCCTAGCATATGTGCTACTTCTTTGAGTCGTTTTACTCTCCACCGTTCCTCTCTGTCTATAATTTTTATTTCGTCCCATAATGGTAGATGGTTTCCCTTTTCCTTCCAGATATGGTTAGCTATACCTGATTTTTTTCAATCTCTACATGTACTATGGCTTTTCAATGTTCTTCTAACCGTACTTTTAGTGGACAACACTTCTCACCTTTGTATAGTTTTCCACATTTACATGGGATTTGATATACACAGTTCTCAGTCATGATTTTTTTTTTTTGTAGGGGGCTTGACTCTCGTAAGCTGTTTCCGGAGAGTTGAATCACTCCTGAATACTGTCCTGATGTCATGTGGATTACATATTCGTTGAAGTTTTTCAAACAAGCCCTTTATATATGGTATACAAACTGTGGCGAGTTTCTGAGTGGTCCCTTTTTGTGTCTGGTCCAAATTTCTTGGAGCTGATGTCATGCTCTCTGGATAGTTGTTTCGGTGGAGGGTTTCTCTTAAACTGTTCATCTCCTCTTGATATGCACTGTTATTACTACATATTGCTTTTTGCTTGGTGTTGTAGACAACGGGTGATTCCTTTCTTTACATTTTATGGATGCTGGGAGTTGAAGTTTAGGTACTGTCCAGTGAAAGTTGGTTTTTGGTATACAGATGACATAAACCTCTGACCAGCGCGGTTATCAGCACATCTAGGAACAATAATTTGTTGCTATATTCTTTTTCTATCATGACCTATATAGTTGGATGGATCGAGGTCACATGGTCTAGTAATGGTTGACCATCTTCCTGATGGGGCCAGAGTATGAATGTGTCATCTACATATCGCAACCACATTGTTGGCTTTAGTTGTGTTGATCTTAATAACTTTTCCTCAAAATAGTCCATGTATGTATTGGCCAGTACTGGGCGTAATGTTGATCCTATCGCCAGACTTTCTTCCTGCCAATATATATTTTTACTAATTCAAAAAGTCATGGCTGATGAAACAAGAGCATGCTACCCTGTGAAGTAAATAAAGGGTTCCGTTTGAAATTCCGTCCAAATTCCAGAGTTCGACAAGATACACCTGAAGAAGGTTAGAGGTTACATCGACCGAAATGTTGTGAAAATGTTGTCAAGATGAGAACAGTAGTCCGATGAATCCAAATAATATGAATAACCAATCTTCATCTCCAAAATTCAGAAACGTTTTATCTATTAAGTTTATTCGTTATTGAACTGACAAATAAACTCATATATTCCTATATATTTTTTGATTTGTATTAAATTTATTATTATGTTATGCTCCACTCGCAGGTGTTGAGCTTCATATATCCTAATAAGTCTTTATATAAAGAATTTATCCAAATTTTTAAAACTCTCTTGATATGTATATGCAGGGTGACCCCCCCCCCCAAAAAAAAAAAAACAAAAAAACAAAACAAAAGCTAAATGGAGGCCATCTAGAACATATGCTGTAGAACGGAGAAAAAAAGGTCAAAGACCCTAGTGTTTTGATGTGATGTTTTGAATATAATAAACTAGTTATGACCAAAGTTTCATTTCATTCGGAAAAAAACACTAAGAAACGGGACATAATTAGAGTTGGGGCCCGTTTTTGGGGGGTCATCCTGTATATATATGTTTCAGATACATGTTTTGAATTAGGAAAAAGTGAGTTTGCAAAGCCAGTTACATATAAGAAAATAACTGACACGATCCAAAATAAATGTTTCTTTCCACTACAGCTATAGGTTAAAATAATGGAATGAGTATTTAACTAGTTTAATATAATAGATGTTCATTTCAACCAGGAGGTGGAGTAAAATGATAGGTTTATAATTTCAAAATAATCCCCAAAGTACATCCCACCTGATAACAAGGAACGTAACCCTTTTTACTTTCTTGAAATATCCTAATTGTATTATTTGCAAGACCTTTCCAGAGCCCAAACCATGAGTGGCTGCTATTTATGTGCTTGAACCGAAATGGAAGCCTTGTCTAATAAAGGGCAGACAACTCTGATGAGATTGCCCTAAGCTACAAACGGATCAAGCAACTTTGCCTGGATCATTTGTTCGCTTCATTCTTTTATCTATCAAACAAGTGAAACTCTTTTGATCGTGGTTCATTAAAGACCCCTTGTTTTGTAAACAATGCTACCATTAAAAAAGAAAAATAAACATCTTTGCATTTAAGAAAAAAAAACAAAAAAACTTCATTCTTTTTCAATTTTCATAATAGACAGTAATTAATATATTGACTATTTTGTGCCAGAATAAGTAGGAGAATGAAACAGATAACCACCCTAATATATATATATATATATATATATATATATATATATATATATATATATATATATATATATATATATATACGTATGAAGGTTGTTTCAAATGGAAGGCCTCCTATTTTTATTAATTCAAAAAGTTGAAGAGCTACAAAGACGGGAGTGGTACCATGCCATTAAAACGAGTGATTGTTTTTTGTGCTCCAGAATTTATTCAGCAGCTTCTTTCAGCCAATCAGAAGCATAGGAATATTCACCCCTGTAGGCTTTAATTTCGTGCATACAAACAAAAACAGGCTTGTCGCCCTCTTATCCAATTTCTCTCAGACTCAATTCATGTGAGTACATTGCTAAAAACTGGCTAGAGGCATACATAGAAATGCAATAAGAAACATTCCTCAAACTCGCTTACACACGAGATCTCACATAAACTCTCACACCTGATATTCAAAAGCACACACTGCCTACAAGTCTATTGAATATAAAGAAAATAAATGAAAAAATAGGCTAATCTGAATATAATATTGGTATTTAGTCTTGATTTTGAATATCCAACAAGATATTAAGTTATATATATATATATATATATATATATATATATATTAGATAGATAGATAGATAGATAAAGAAAGATAGAGAAAGAAAGAGAAAGAAAAAATAAAGAAAGAGAAAAAAAAATAAAAAAAGGAACAAACCCTGCGTTCATCAACGTTTCCTCTTTATTGCGAGACTTCCTATGGATGGAACAGAGTCATACATTTCACTACATCAAAAATATATTTTCAAGTATTTGTACTGGTGTTTTGTTTTCTTAATTTCATTCATCCAGAGGAAACATCAGAATAAATATGAAACATTGATGAACACATAACTCGGTTTGTTCCTTTTTTATTTCTCTGTTTTGTCAGAATACTATTTCCATTATTCTCACCATATATATATATATATATATATATATATATATATATATATAAAGACTCTGTTCAGTCTTGTCAGACTATGGATACCACTGAAGGGTGCCTGCATGTTAAATTTTTGTGGCAAGAGTTGCGCAATCTCCAGCCACACTGCTCCTTAGTCGGCACTGTTGTAATTCCATTTGCAAGTATATAAGTTCAGGACGACGAGAAACAATGGACAAGGCTGAGATAGGTGGAGAGCACATACAGCACCTAACATTCCCAAATGATCACATATCTGGTATTGGCCAGGCTCATTGTTCCTTAACTTCGATGATCTGGCAAGAACCAGTGCGTCAATATGGTTATGACATATCTATATATGTATATATTAGTCCTCATGCGAAAGAGCAGGACGCAAAATGTTTTAAATAATAATAATAGAATAACAACAAAGACTTTCGCTGGCGAGGACTACTATTGACCGTAGCCAGTTATACAGTCCTTTTGAAATTTTCATCTCTATTTTTATCGTTATGTACTGAATATTTGTTAATGAAACCTATATGAAATATGTTCCTTATTAAATTTTAAAGATTTTCTATTCTGAAAGAAGTTTAAAAAAATTTAATCTAAAAAAGTTATTTTAAAGTTTTTGTTAAAAAAAATTCAGATTTTCCCGTTATTCAGACTTGTATTACAAAGAGGAGGTTGCAAAAAATGAGTTGTGGTGTGAGGAGAAATACAAACTGAAATAGAGAGAAGGAGAGTTTTAAAATATAATCTTAAAAAGATAAGATAAGATACAAGTTAGAAAAGTATTTCATCCAAGGCATGAAAATTGTTAAACAATATGTTTTTACTATAGGCTTTAAAAATAAAGGTACAAGAGTCAATTTGAAATTTTTTTTTTTCATAGTGCACTTTTATAAATTTTACAAAGTAAGGTATAAAAATTTAATTTAAATTGAATCAAAAAATTACCTTGGATTTATTTCATGTAATGTACATTTTGTTGCAATTTAAAAACATTATCTTTCATCTAGCAATTAATGATATAGATGTAAAATTTTAAATAATTTTTTTAAAAAAGTGCAACAGAATGTACATTACATAAAATAAATCTAAGGTGAGTGCATTTTTTTGCCAGATGTTTTAACGAACAACAGCTGACTCTAAGGTTTACATTAAACAGTGCTGAGAGAAGGATTTCATCACTTTCAATGCATTTGCGGCGAAGGAGAGAGAGAATTCCGTTTTGAGAAGGATGCAGTTTGTAAAGAAAAGATTATGAATAAAAGTGACTATTTTTATCTTGTGATGTTTTGCGTTCGCTTGCTTCAATTGTCAGCCAGAAAGTGACCAACGAACCCCACAAGCTGGAAACCATGTGGTTTCACCAGCTTCACTTTTAGGTTACTCCTAACTTTTAGAGTACCACTCAAATACCTCTATTCGAAAACTCTGTTCGCTATTTAATGTTCTTGTCAGCATGTAAAACAAATGCTAAAGCAAGTATCATTCTGCTGTTGCTGATTATTAGAACCTCAACCATGGCTGAAACCTATTGATACATGAATTAAAATGGATGGGCTGTGTACTAAAAGATAGCTTATCCAGATAGCCAATGGATCAACATTTAGCCATGAACAAATGTAGAAACTTTGTCAAATCATTTTTGTATATACTTTTTCTCCTCATCCTTTTCTTTCTCTCTTAAGTGAAAAGCTTTGGAGGTAGTTCATCAAAACCATCTTGTCTTGCAAATAATACCCTCCATTAAATGGTGGAGAGAACAAAATACTACAGCTTTAACATGTAAGCAAAAAAATCGATTTTATGTCTTCTGCGTTTTTCATGATAGACAATAACGAAAGGTGATCCGCAAGGATTGGAAAATCGATTGGATCTGCTGAAGAAATAAAAAAAGAGGGGGGGGGGCGGCGCAGTTGGGTGTTTGATTACATTTGGATTCTGTTGAAAGATAAGAAAAATACTCATGGCAGAATTGGATTTTTTTTTTATGATGCGTACAAACACTAGTGCTTGCTTTTTTTTTTTTTTTTTTTTTTTTTTCGTTTTGTTTTACGGCATACCAACTAGTGATGGGACGATTTCAATATTTTTCCCTGATTCTGATACAATTACCGATTCCGTACTAAATTCCCAATTCTGATACAATTACCAATTCCGATTCTTTATAAATATCTAAATATTTTACTATAAAATTATTATTTTGTCCTGATTACTGTAAAAACATATCTTCACTTGTGATGGGGGTGATCTAGAGATTTTAGTTTTACTGGAAGTTAAAAATCAATAAATATTTATTATTTTATTATTACTACCCGCAGTGGAAGATGATTTATATAAAAAACAAAATCAAATAAAATAGGTAATTAAAGGAATCGGTTTTGGCATTGGAAAATAGGCTAAAATTTTCCCCGATTCCGATACCTCAAAAAGCTCTGATTTTTCCAATTCCCGATTCTGATTAATTTTTTCCAACACTAATATCAACCCTTTTCAGGTTATTTAATGCCAAATCCAGTATTTTTATTAAAAAATTTTTATGCTTCAACTTTTTTTCTTTTTATATCTTTTTTTTATTTCTTTTTATAACTTTTTTTTAAAATTTCTTTTTACATCTTTTTTTTTATTTCTTTTTATATCTTTTTCTTTTTAAATATTTATTTATGTTTGGTTTGGTTGTTTTTTTTTATAGGAAAATTGTTTTTGTTTTGATTTTGCAAAACATGATCCAGCTTTGCAAAGGGGAAGGAACAAAAACAGTAACATTAATGCTTGGTGCATTTTCGGTCAGAAAGCCAGTATCTTTAAACGGTCTGATCTGGTTGAACTAGACGTCAAAACATGTGCAGATGGGCGGTTGATTTTTGCCTGCAAGCATTATTCCAGTTTCAGCATTCAGTAGACACTAGTTAAACAAGAATTCCTGAATTTCAGTTTCTTCTTGAGACCCTTTAAGCTTAAGCCTTAAATTGAAGACATTTTGTAGAAAAAAATCAGGTTCATGATTTTTCAAGATGAGTATCGATAATTTGTATTATTTATATTATTTGGACTACTAATCTCATCCCATGTGTCATGCCAAACTCGAGATTCTTTCTCTCAAACTCGGGAATATACACAGGATTTTGCACAGAACATTTTATTTAATACACAGTGTAGCATGCTCTTGCTCTGGCAGCCGTGACCGGGTAGAAGTCCTAAGTAATTTGCAATTGTATTCTTTGTATCATCTGCACTGAGAATTAAACCTTCAACCTCAAGAAGTGTGTCACTTACGACTGAATTCACATAGTATTTTATCCGTTACACGACAAATATTCCAAATTATACAAGAAAAATCATATAATGAATTTTGATTAAAAAAAAAAAAATCGTGAATGAATTTTGATAAAAATTGGAATAAAGATTTGAGATATGTGGTTTAGCATCATTATATTTTGATTCGTAACATTAAAAGTGATGCAAAATTGTTTTATTTGTGGAATTGATTTTAACTGTGCTGAGACGCGTGTTCTTCCATATTGGATAAAGTGTGGCAAAATTCAGAAAATAAATAAAATAAATAAAATAGAAAAAGTCCTTGGTTAACATTCAAACTCTGTAGCTTAACATTCGCAGACATGAACTGGAACAGATACATAGAGGACATTGCCAAGGTTGCTGGAAAGAAGGTGGGTTCCTTCTAACGTGGTAGAAAATTACTCATGCCCGAGAGTATCTCTACAAAGCTACCATTCACCGATGCATGGAATACTGTTGCTACATTTGGGTTTGTGAATCTATTACTAGTCTATCCCTCTCAGACATAGTCTGAGAAAGTCTCCATCCTAATAGGTCTCGCAAACTCTGAACTCTGTCTCATCCTTGAAATGCTGTATCCTTGTGCTTGTGTTAATGGAATGTGCTCTGACGAACTCATTGCACTTGTATCTTCTTGATGTACATGGAATTCCCTCCCTGTTTCCTACTTCTCTGACTATACTGGTATGCAGAAATTTCAATGTAATGTGAACAGTTATCTTGCTTGTCAACATATTACCCCAATAGCTCTTTAAAAGTGGCAATATACCTTATCTTAGGTGAACAAAAGTACAAAAAAAGTTGATTTCCTTCAGAAAATGAACAATATAGAAACATGATTTTTGTGTGTACGTTCTTCCTTCAACCTCTCTTTCTCTCTCTCAAACTAATGAAAAGCTTTGGTAATGGTTCATTAATAGCCATCTTCTTTTGTAAATAATACTTCTTGCTCCACAAAAAGCAATCTTCTCTAGAAAATAATAGTTCTTCTCCATTAAAGCAATATTCTCTTGTAAATGATATTCCTTCCTCCATTAAAAGCGATTTTCTCTTGCAGTACTCCTTCCATTAAAAGCCATCTTCTTTTTTAAATAACACTCCTCTCCTCATTAAAAGTGATTTTCCCTTGGAAATAATGCTCCGTCCTCTATTAAAAACGATCGTCTCTTTCAACGATTTGACCTTTGAAAACTCTACCAAACTCCTCTGCCAATTTTTGGTCTAAACACTCGAAATTTTAGATGTAGGTTATTTGTATAATAATCAAACTTTTTAATTTAATTTGAGCCCAAAACAATAAATGTTAAGGGGTGAAAATTGGGGTCACAGTTTAAAAAGATTTGACCTCTGCAGTCTTTATCAAATTACTCACCCAATTTTTGGTCTAAACATTTGAAATTTTACATAAGTATATTCAAACATAGGGAAAGCTTTTTAATCGGTTTTTGGCTGAAAGTTTGGCTGCCAAAGAATCAAAATTCAAAAGATTTGACCTTTGCAGTCTCTAGCAAACTATTCAGCTAATTTTAGGTCTAAACATTTGAAATTTTACATAAAAGATATGCAGCAAGCTTTTTAATCAGTTTTTGGACGAAAATTTGGCTGCCAAGAGATCAAAGTTGAAAGAGTTGACTTTTGCACACTCTACCAAACTTTTTTGCAATTTTGGGTCTAAACACTTGAAATTTTAGATGTAGGTTACCTGGACATAAGTCAAACTTTTTAATACATACATACATATGCACATAAAGTTATGAACAGTACATAGGGCCCGAGAAAAGCCGGGCTGAACTGCTAGTAATATATATATATATATGATGTCGAGTTATCTATAAAAGCTAAAAAATAGATATTTTTTGTATACATTTTTTTATAAAATGAAACTAGCAAGCAGCCATTAAATTTTCACGGGAGTCCAACTTGCGATTATACGAAGCGAATGTTATATCTAGGTTTCTTTAATTATTCGCCTCGGGCTAAAACGAGATAGGCTTTCAAATATTTTCCTCACCAAGGAACACTGAAGACTGGCAATCTGAAACATGGGGAAAAACCATTTTGGCAAAATAATTGCTAGCTGGCATGTTTCATCATATCGTTAGCACTGCTATTTTTACACTGCCATTTCAGAATTAGGAAGAAAGATAAAATTACTACTCTGACACATTTTCTATTTCAACTCCTCTACCCAGACATGGTCCTGGTTTGCGGCTAAATTATGTTGGCACACTGATTTTCCAAAAATTAAGGGATGCTGAACATGGTTACTTCTGTTTGAGAATGTTCTTCTCCTTCATTTTTTTCTTGTTCTGGCCGTGTCATCGTCTCTTACATTGGCGATTGCCGAGAGTGCAAGCACTAGTTTACAAGTATAAAAATATAAAACAGAAAATACAAACTCTGATACATTCTGTAGATATCAGTTTTACTCTAGGTGTGTGTATGTGTGTGTGTGTGCTTATAAGTTTATGAATATTTTAGATAAGGATTTGTTATTCATATTATTTGGATTTGTTACAATATTTTTGATCTATAATGGGGTATGATCCCACACAGTCGGGCGATTCTATTTATAAACGATGCTGCTAGGAACTGACGAATCTAATTAATTCACGTTCTGCTACCAACCAATCAGAAACCAGAATTGCTCCATAAATATTAAACCTTTTCTGTAGCAATTTCGTATATGTTTTTTCCGCCTTGACACGGTAAGAATTTTTTGCTCTGTGGAACTGTCTACTGCAAACCAGTCACCTCTCAAGACTTGTGTGGAACAACGAACCATCGGAAACTGTTCTGTCTACTGCAAACCAGTCACCTCTCAGGACTTGTGTGGAACAACGAACCATCGGAAACTGTTCTGTCTACTGCAAACCAGTCACCTCTCAGGACTTGTGTGGAACAACGAACCATCGGAAACTGTTCTGTCTACTGCAAACCAAGTCACCTCTCAGGAGTTGTGTAGAACGAGCCATCGGAAACTGTTCTGAAACTAAACATGGCTTACACTTCTATAGGTTATGCGCCCAGCGTGCATTTTTATTTCGATGGATCCAAATCAAAATTTGAATTGTGGCAAGTTAAATTTCTATGATATCTATGAATTCAAAAGCTACAAAAAGTACTTCAAACACAACCTGAAAACAGAAACGATCCCGACTTCATTGAAAAGAATGTAACTGTCTTTGCGGAATTAATACAGTGTTTAGATGACCGAAGTCTATCACTAGTAATGTGAGAGAAGCCCTGGACGATGGCTGCAAAGCATTGAACATATTGAGAGAGCATTATTTATCGAAAGGAAAACCCAAAATTATTTCTTTATATACTGAACTGACCTCTCTAAAACGAATGGAAGCCGAAACTATTACTGACTATATTATAAGAGCCGAAACGACTGGAAATTCTTTAAAAATGTCTGGTGAAGTGACAGTCTGTTAATTTCCATGGTCCTTGAGGGATTACCGAGTGATTTCAAGCCATTTACCACCGTGATAACCCAGAAAGAAAGACCCATGACTTTTAGTCAATTTGAGGTAGCACTCAGAAGTTACGAGGAAACTGAAAAAAATGATCACAGAAAAAAACGAATCTACAAATATCATGAAATTTAAAAATACACACATAAAAACACCAAAATTAAATTATACCCATGCCAGGAATAAAAACCGCAACTTTGCCAAAAACAATTTTTCTCCGAAGAAAAGTACAAAAATTATTTGCCATAATTGTGGACGACCTAATCACAAGAGTTTCCAATGTAGATACAGGACTCAAAATGGCGACTCCATTAAAAATGTGGAGAGCTCTGTGAGCGAACATACATTTTTATTTTCGTGTATGTTTAATGCTTCAACAAACAATAATAATTTTCTTGTCGATTGTGGTGCCACGGCACATGTGATTACAAAGGAATCTAATTTTATCAATTTTGATCCCAACTTTAAGCCACAAAATCATTTTGTAGAACTAGCTGAGGGGAGTCGAGTAAATGATATAGTTTTGAAAGAGGCGATGCTAAAATCTTGCTAAGGAACAATAAAGGTGAACTATGTTTTTGTATTCTAGAAAACGCTCTTCTAATCCCAAAATTTAAACAAAATATATTTTCTGTACAAGCTGCCACTAAACAAGGTGCAAATATTAACTTTAGCCCCAATAAATCCAAACTGGTGTACCCAAATGGAACTGTATTCGACATTAAAGAAAATGGAAGCCTATATTATTTAAATAGCGTAGTCCCATCGAAAACCGCCTGCCATGATCTACAGATATGGCATAAAATTCTTGGAAATCGCAATATTCTTGATATCAAAAAGTTGCCGACTGTAGTAGATGGAATGAAAATACAAACATCAAAAAACTTCAACTGCAACGTCTGTATGCAAGGGAAAATGACAAACTATCAAAGCAAAATACCAGACAAGAAAGCCAAAAAAATCCTATCAATGGTGCATTGTGACTTGAACAGTCCTGTGGAACTGATGGCCAGAGAACATTATAGATATGTGTTGAATTTCGTAGATGACCATTCAGGTTTAATAATGGTTTACAACTAAAAAATATTTAGCCGACATGGCTCCCTACGGTGAAGTAAAGTGTATTCGCTCTGACAACAGTACGGAATTCACCAATAAAGACTTTGAACTTTTACTAATTAACCATCATACCAAGCATGAAAAATCAGTTCCTGGATCGCCACACCAAAATGGGACTGCTGAACGTGCGTGGCGGACACTTTTTGAAATAGCAAGATGCCTACTCATTGAATCAAAACTCCCCCAAAACCTCTGGATGTACGCACTTATGGCGGCAGCCTATATACGCAACAGGTGTTTTAACAAAACACTATCTAAAACTCCATATGAATCTTTCTGCGGTAAAAAAACAAATTTAAGCAGAATGCATATATTTGGTTCAACTTGCTTTGCATATATAGATAAAAAGAGTAAATTGAATATTAAAGCTGACAGAGGTATATTTCTTGGATACGATAAAAACAGTCCAACCAATTTAGTATTTTTTCCAAAGAAAAATAAAATAAAAAGAATCCGATGTGCAAAATTCACAGACACGTTTAATTTTAAAGATGAAAACTCGTCATATGAAAAGGATGAAATTATATTTCCTCAAATTATTAAAACAAACGAAGACAATAAAAATGATGGAGACAAGAGTATCCATGATGATGATGATGATAAAGTCGAAAGATATCCTAAAAGAAAAAGAAGGCAATCTGATTTTTTTGTGGTCGACAATATAAAAGATTATCAAATCGACTACTGCTATTCAATGGAAAATGCGCCAAAAATCTTTAATGAAGCAATTAATTCAGAACATTGTGATGAATGGAAAATTGCCATGAAAAAAAAAAAAAATAGATGCTTTAACCGAAAATGATACCTATACGGTAGTGCCTCTCCCAAAAGATAAACATGATTATTTCTACCAGATGGGTCTTTACAAAAAAGACTACAGCATCAGGCATAGAACAGTACAAAGCTAGATTTGTTGCTAAAGAATACTCTCAGATTTGTTGCTAAGGGGTGCTCTCAGATTTACGGTATAGAATATTTTTCTACGTTTTCACTGACCACAAAACTAACAACGAGAATTTTACTGCAAATCGCATCGCAATATGACCTAAACATCCATCAAATGGATGTAAAAAATGCTTATTTGAATGCCCCAATAGACTGAAATTTATATTACCTCTCCAGAGAGATTTATAATGAAAAATAAAAATAGCGTGTGGCAACTTAACAAGTCATTATATGGTCTAAAGCATAGTGCTCAGTGTTGGAATACAGTATTTCATGATTATATTATTAAACAACAATTTAGACAATGCGCTGCAGACTCCTGTTTATATACCCAACACAAAGACGATAAACTACTGATTTTGGTTTTGTGGGTCGATGATATTTTAATCGCATCAAATTGTGACATAATGTTGACCGATGTTAAGAACAAATTAAGTAAAAGATTCAAAATGACCGATCTTGACAAAATATCCTGGTTTTTGAGGATAGAATTTACTCAAAGCAAAGGATTTATTACGATGAATCAATCGAGATACATCGACAAAATACTATTAAAATTTGGAATGGGAGAGTGCAAGAAACGCTCTACACCGGTCGAAAATGATATTAATAAAAATATATACACAGAATCTGAAATAATAAATGATAAATTATCCCGGGAAATTATAGGTTGTCTTATATATTTAATGACTGCAACCAAACCCGACATATACTATACAGTAACAAAACTGTCACAAAAATTATCACGACCAACAATGAAGGATTTAAACAGAGCTAAACAAGTCCTTTGTTATTTAAAAGGAACTAAAGAACAGAAGTTAGTATTTAGAAAATCAAAAAATCCCCTAAAATTAGAAGGATTTTCGGATTCAGATTGGGGAAACGACGAAGATCAAAAAAGTATATCTGGATATTGTTTCAGACTTTCAGAAAATGGGCCTATTATTTCATGGAAATCTAAAAAGCAACAGATTGTATCTCTCTCTACGTGTGATGCAGAATTTATCACGATCACACACACACGACCCAGGAAGAAGTTTACCTTAAAAATATCCTAAAGACTATTTTAAAGCCAGAATTAACTAAAAGCCCCGTAGTAATTAATTGTGATAATCAAGCCAGTATAGTCTTAGCACAGAACATGATAATCAACCAAAGATCTAAGCATATAGATATAAAATACCATTTCATAAAAAACGAGGTGAAAAAGGAATCCATTATTTTGAATTACATATCATCAGAACAAAATATCGCTGATGTATTCACGAAACCCACAACAAGAATAAAGTTAAAGCGTTTTTCTTCAAAACTTGTTGAGGGATTCGACTGAATAATTTTTTTTTTTTTCACGGGTCTGTATGTATATAAATTTCTATATATTAGAAAAAAAAAAATAGTCCTGGGCAAAGTCGTTAAACTGCATCCATTTTGTTTGTATTAACACTTTAATCTACTAATGCGTAACTAATACTTTTACTGAAATAAAAAAGAAAGAAAGAAAAAAAGTCACTTTTTTAAAACCTCTTCTTTGTAATTTTCCTTTTCGACAAATACTTTTTGCATGCTTATTTTAAGGCGTGCATGAATTACAATTAAAATTTCACGGGGGTAACATGGGGGTATAAGGCTCCTAAAATTCGTACTAGAACTGTCAGCAATGATCCGTGGCACAGTGATGGAGGACTTAATCAATTGGAAAAGTGATATTCTCCTGAAGGTTGATGGTTCAATTGTCAGTGTGGGTGATAGGACCTCTATCCAGTTGTGGCTGACAGAACGAGAGCATCCTAATCCCATGAAGTAAATAAAGGGCTCTGTTCAAAATTCTGTGCAGATTCACGAATTCGATAGAAACATTCCTGAGTTTAACAAGATACACCTGAAGAAAGTTGTAGGTTACATTGTTGTGGAAAATGACACTCGGTATGAGAACAGTAGTCCAAAGAATCCAAATAATAAGAGTCCACATCTCAGTTGTTTGTTGAGGCCTCTCTCTCAATCTACACCAACTCTTGTCAACTCAAAACAGTCCCTGGTTGAAAACTGACGTCAACTGCCCTAAACAGTTAACTGCCCGTAAAAGTGATGCTACATTACACCGGTGGAACAGAGGCTGGAGCTAGGTACACTATATGAGATCTATTAAGGTAGAAACTCTTTTTTTTTTTGTACCCTGTCCAAGAAGGAAAAACTAGCGGTTACTGCATCAGCCGAGATATGGAAACAATATTCCATGCACAGCAGATAACTCACTTCCACTTTGCAACAGACTTGGCAGTGTCTTTTATGCATTTATTTCAATTCATGTTGCCTAAGAGTTTGTACGTTGGACTCTCAAGAGGAGTACTATCAGTCATCTTTACTATATATAAATAAAACAGTAGATGTATGTATGTGTGTCTGTGTGAAAATATTTAACCATTTTATTCTTAAACTACTAGTTACATAACACTGAAATTAATAGGAAATAGTAATCATACACCAAGTATAAAACTAAATAACTCTAAATACATGTTCAGTCTTTTGTCTTAGGTAATAGAAACTGACCACTTCTACTGGTTCTATTGGAGCTCTAGTGAGCATCTACCATAAAAATAATGATAGAGTACAGAAAGATTAGCAACATTTCTTCCACTAGATTTCAAATCGATTTTGTGCTCTATCAAGGCAGAAAAATGTTCTGAGTGGCACCCAAATATTTTTGATAGTATATAAATTAACACAAAAGTCCAGGGAGATTAAGTATATATATATAGGGTGGAACGATAAATGTGTCGCTCTAAAGTAGACAACACTAAAGCTTTATTTTAAAACTTTTATTGAAAAAAAATTAATACAGGTAACTTGATTATGTAGTAGAGCTGACATCTAGTCAATGTAGCTGCCTTCAGCCTCAATCACTGCTTTGGTATCGGTCCCGAACTGGGAGCATACCTTTTCCACAAGTGCTGGCAGGTGCTCTGCGAATACTCGGCGAATGGCAGCGATCAGGCTGGCTTTGGTGTTGTGAGAGGCCATGCTGGTGATATTCTCAACATATGGCCAAACGAAGTAGTCCAGTGGGTTTAGGTGTGGGGAGGATGGGGAGACCAGCGAGAGAAGGGTACAAAGTCACAGTACTCCTTCTGAAGCCAAGCCTGGGTCTCTTTGGACTTGTGAGCTGGCGCCGAGTCCTGCTGCCACACACAGGGTCTGCCAGCAGCCGCCTGATTGCACCAAGGGATCACCACATTACTTTTCAACACATCCAGGTACACTTTGGTGTTGACTTTCAAGCCGACTTTGAAGATGTAAGGTGGTATGATGTGGCACTCACTTGAAACCACACCAAAGACCATAACTGTGGTTGGAAAGGGTCGTCTGATGTGTTGAGCTGTGCCCTCGTGTTGAACCATCCGGATTTGCATTTTGAGAGTGCTGGCAATGGTCCTGTTGTCATAACTTGGATTGGTAGAGAGCATGAATTGTACAGTGGTGCATCTCTAATCTTGCTCGTTGAACATTGTGTCATTTTCAGACATGATAGAAAGCTCCTATCGCTCTTGGGATTTGCACACAACTGGCCAACTAGTAGATAGTCTGCAGCAAAAAAAAAAAAAAAAAAAAAAAATGGATTTCATCAAAAGGAAATGGAATTATGTGGTCTTTTCTAGGGCAACAATTTTATCGTTTGCCCCTGTACTATTCTATCCCCTACCACCAAGAAGTTAATGCCGGAGAGGATGATCTCATGACAATAGAACAGATACTACACTATCCCATATAGTTTTGACTTCAGATAGACAGATACCATATCTCTATGGGTCATAAATAAAAATCATCATTACTGTTATGGGTTTGAGGTTGTTTTTCAAATTTTCAAAAAATGTTTTTTTAGAGGGAGGGGGGCGTCTTTTTCCTGGATTTTTAATGTTGTTATGTAATAATTTTAAAAGAAAATGTATTCATGTATTAATTTGGAAAAAAAACTGCTAAATCATTATTCAAAATCTTCCGAAAATGACATCAATTCTCTTCAAATTATGGCTGGGGGGGGGGGGGTATGGAAGCAAAGAAACAGTAATGTTGAATTTAGAAGTGCTCTGGAGGCCTTTCAAATTTTAGTTGTTTCACATGCAAGAAAATGTCTAGAGGAAAACACATAATATATATTGAAAAAAAAAAAAAAACTAAAATAAGGAGTTTAAGAGAAAAATTAAAGAATTTATTGAACAGATAAACAGTAAAAAACAAATATTTTCTAAGAAAAAGAGTGCAAGGAAGATAAATCCGATTTTAGATTAATCCAGCTTTTACATGGTGTAAATAATAGCCGAGTTTGAGAAAAAATAATATATTACTTTGGTCAAAATATAAGATCAGAAAATCAATATCTACCAAGAGTCCAGTTGTTTGTGAGGGTGTTTGCAATTGGCTTGTTTCAGGAATTTCTTACGACCGGATTTTACCCCAGGAAAAATAGGCCAGAGTCACAAATAGTTGAAAGGTCGCCCCAAAATAGTGTTCCTTCTCAGAGCTGATTTAATAACTGAAGTTATAATGCTATTTGCATTGATTTCTATCTATAATTGTTGTGGATGGAATTTTCCAGAATTTCTAAAATGGAACACTACGACTTGGAAGTTTCGGAAAAAGAATGCTTTTCTGTTCTATTTTTTAGAACTCTCCAGAAACACAACCAGAATCTTTTTATTTTGTAATGTAAAGTATTTTGATAGTAAAAGTTTTATATTATTACTAGCGGGGGGGTACCCGGCGATGCCCGGGTGTCTTGAGGTAAATCAAAACTCTGGGGGAGGGGTTAAATAATAACGAAAAAATGCTTTGGTAGGTGAGTATGAGAATCGAACCCGTACCCTTGAGTTGGAAATTAATGTGTGAAAAAAAAAAAAAAGTGCGATGTTACTATTGGGCCACCGCGACATGCAGCGTAGACGTGTTTGAATTTATTTATCTAACTATAACTATAAAAACAGGTGTGCGTAATAAAAGTTAACTTTGCTGCTTCCATTTGACCTAATTAAGAAGGTCAAATAGAAGCGTCAGCATCTGAGTTTGTTTATCAAAATTTGACTGTCTGATATATCAAAGCTGATTGCTTCTGGACGTTTTTCACGGCGCAATGCCGCGAACACGTCCGTTTGAGTTTAGTTTCACTTTATTTATACTAAAAAGCCTAATCAACACGCAAGAAGCCAAAATAGCAATAATTTTGTAAAAATCGACGTAAATAAATCTATACGCTATGCGGTTTCCTAATTCCTAGATATTATTATATAGGACCTATATACACAGTTTTAAGCGATAGTAACGAACCCGGGAGCGTGTGTGAGAAAAGCCTTTTGAAGACATACACAAAATGGTCACACACATTTTGCCTTTTATATATATAGAGATGTATCATATGATATATTTTATATTATACTATAATATTAATTTTATATTATTATTTATATATATTTGTATTATATTTTATATTATTATTTATGTAAGAAATTGTAAATAAAAGAGGAAAATGTCCTCTCATGACAGTTAGATGGTTTCAGTAGTAGTAATTACTATTACTATTTGGTAAGTGGTATCCGTTACTCAATTGAGGTTTTTGATTTACTGTTTCAAAAGAAACAGCAAATTATGAGAATCACAGATAATAAAAACAAAAAGACAGCTTAACAATCATATTCCAATTTTCTTCCAAGTGCACCTTCTGGAAATTGGTGGATGTGGTTGAACTGCTACTGACTGCAGCAAAATGCAGCAATTCCGCATAATTTGTCCCAATGCAATTTGCAAGAAAAATGTCTTTGAATACTTCATACTTTCGACTTTCGTTTTTTTTTCTCAGAAATTGTTTCTTTCCTTACAGAAATTCTTGTCTTGTAAAATTCTTTGATTTACCAAGATCATTTTTTCCCCTGGCAAAACTTTTCCAATTTGTTTTTCATCAAACCTTGCCATCATTAACATAAATATAAAGACAAGTCAGAAATTTTTGTCCCAATTTAGGGTACCCCTCCTCCACACTGTGTGTGTGTGTGTGTGTGTGTGTGTAAGGGAGGGGATTTCCATCATGAAAAGACAATGAACTAGTGGGTCTAGATCAATAGTGCTCATTTTTTTTTCTTTTTTTTTTTTTTAGCCCTTTATACTTCAGGGTTCTTGTCCAAAATTCACTCTATATTAAAAAACAAAAATCAACACAATCTGTATGATGTACATACCCTTGATGGAATGAAAATACCATATTCCAAAAATTATGTAAATTAATCAAATCATTTTATTTTAACTAAGAAAATCAAATTTTATGAGCAAGCAAGAAAGGACTGTCTCGCATCACCATATTAAAAAAAAAAACAAAAGATAACTCCATAATAATTCAAACTTGCGAGATCAGCCTTGTAATGTCTACAGTTCCTCATTAATCGCTTAAAATCGTTTTAAAATTATTTTCTTATTAGAAATAAAACTACTTGATCAATTTACATGATTTTTCGAATATGGTATTTTCGATCCGTCACAGGTACGTACATCATAATGATTTTTCTCTATCTTTGTTTTTTGTTTTTTTTTAATGCAGGAAGAATTCTGGACATGTGTTTCATGAAGAGAAATGATATAAGAATAATGATGTGAGTTTTAAAAACAGACTCAGTTCTGATACCGTGCCGAAGCGGCACTCTAGGCATATTGAACCAGCATCTTCTATGGAAATATCGAATTTACAACTTGTCACAAATCACACGCATATCCTGTTCAGAGGAGATGACGATGTTAAGTTTTTGCAGTTCTTGCAGAAAGGTGTCTATATCCTCTGCCATACAATGCCTGGTATTCCCAAAAGGTCACCCATCTGGTGCTAACCAGATTTAGCATTGCTTATTTTCGGTGATCTAACGAAAACAAATATGTCAACTATAATATGTCAATGTTATATAATTCTGATGACCTTTGATGAAAAATATTAAACCTGGACAGTATAGAGAGATGTGTGCAGAGCAGGAGACTTTGATGGTATGGCCACATTGAAAGAATTGATGAATGTGTGATTAAGTTGTAAACAGATTTTAATCTTATAATCTTAGAGGAAGATTAAATCTGGATAGGAAAGAGATGTATACAGAAAAGGAGACTTTGTTAGTTTGGTCATATTGAAAGAATAGATGAGAATGCTTGGGTTAGATGTAGAATAGTGGAGGCAGGGAAAAAAAGCCAAGGAAAACTCACAAGGAAGTGGTAAGGATGGATTTGAGTAAAAGAAGGATAAATAAAGACCTGGTCAGACATAAGGTAGTGTGGAAGTCAATTTTATAAAATCAGTCCAACACATGCCAGCATGTAAAACGGATGTTAAACCAAATATGATGATGATGATGATAGGAATTAATGGTTTATTTTAGTTAGATATGTTAAACATACTTTTAAAACTTAATTTAGTGTTATCTATCTACCAGGGCAATGCCGGGTAACCTTTCCACTTTTATATGAATTATGAGGGACCTTCCAAAAGTAATGCCTTCTATTTTTTCCGCCCGAACGGATCAGAGGGGATTGCAAATTGCATTGTTATGACGACTGAAATTATGCATTCATAACCTGAAAGTTTCATGCCTCTCTTGCAGATATTGATAATGTTAGATCATAAGAAAGCAACCTCCGTCACTGACGTGCTGCAGAGATGCGTCATTGAATTACTCCATGCAGAAAAAATTGGACCGCTTAACAATCATCAGCGCCTGTTGAAAGTTAGGAAATGGGTTTGACGATTTCAGAGTAGCAACAGAGATGTGAGTGACAAAGCGTGCTCCTGACTTTTACAACTGAGACATCAAAATAGACTGGCAAAAGTGCATTGAGAATAGTGGTGACTATGTAGAAAAAAATTCTAGAGCCCAGAAGGTCACTCATTCTAATGGTATCACTTTCGTCTTCATAGCGGTTCAATATTTTACTCTTGGAATTAAAAAATTAGAGGCCTTACTTTTGGAACGACCCTTGAGTAATTTTTATTTAACTTTGATTTAAGGGCTTTCCAATGTTATCTTATATAATCTTATATAATTTGATTGATATTTTATTGTAATGCTGGGAATAGTTTTATATTCCCTATATGGCAGAGGTCTCTGAGGTAATCAATATTTACTGTCGGAGATTGATAGGATCGCCCACAGAATCGATACATGCCTGTAGGTGTCAAAAGGAGATCTATAAACCTTAGGAAATCGATAATCAGGAAATACATGAAATAAATAAAATTACAACTTGATTTCTGAGTTGCAGAGTACAAAATGGAGACGTAAGTTAGAACAAGAAAAAAAGATGGCCGACATTTGATGGTCTCGATAATTGCTCACAAATAAAAAAAAATTCTACAAAATATTGGTGGAACATTAAGTTTTTGTATTATTGGTGACAATTTTTGGTTGGGTTTTTCCCAGTATTTTGTTTAATTTTCGATCTTTGGGCGATTATCGAGACTCCTTGGATGTCTGTCTAGTATTTTTTCTTGTTCTAATTTAAAACTTGTTTTAAACTGAATAACCGCTTTAAAATAAGTTAAAACACACAAAAAATACTTATCCAGGTAGGTAGAAGAGTAACTTATCTTGCCTTTAATAACATTTATTTGTTCTAACATTTTTTCTTTTAGACAACTTTTTCGTTTTGTTGTCTTTTTTATTGCAAAATGGCCGGTACAATTTGCTAAAATCTCTCAGCATTTTCCTTATGCTATAAAATAAAACATTTACGAAACAAGAGATTTTCTGAATCTTCAACAAAGATAAACGAAATAGGTTAAGTTCCTATTTACTTGCCTCTCCACGAGGGTAAAGTTAGACACAAGGTCGGTTTTTAATGTGGGGGAAAATCCAGCTCATCAAAAAGGGGCACTTTGGATAGGAACAAAAATAAAAATTGCTTCAATTATGAAGAATCTCTCCTGCACTGACCTAGGATAGAAAAGGTGAAGTGTAGCAGTGGAACTTCAAATTATATATTTTTTATTTTCTCTGAAAAATTGCGAAAGAACAAAATAGTAAAAAATAAAAAAATTAGGCACAAGGCTACTCAAAATTTGGGGAGGGGGTGTCTATATACTTTTGACAGTCTATGCTGATCCTAGCTAAAGTTCTCATTCCCCACAATACCTCAAGCACACCGGGGGTAGTCTTATTTAAGATTCCCAAATCATATTGTGTATGTGTTTTTTATTTTACTAGCAATTCAACCCAGCTTTGCTCGGGCCCTACGTGTGAATACACTTTATGTAAGATTTCAAATATTTAGACCAAAAATTGTCTGAGTAATTTCGTAGAGACCGCAGAGATAATTTTTTAAAAAACTTTGACCCCAATTTTGACCCCTTAACATTTATTATTTTGGTCTCAAATCAAAATACAAAGTTTTACCCATGTCCAAATTACCTACATCTAAAATTTCAAGCGTTTAGACCAAAAATAGGCGGAAAAATTTGGTAAAATCTGCAAAATCTTTCAACTTTGATTCCAAAGCCAAATTTTCGCCCCAAAAAACTTATTAAAATGCTTGCTACATGTCTGAATACCCGTTCTCTAAAAATTGCAAATGTTTTGACCCAAAATTGGCGGAGTAGTTTGCTAGACACAGCAAAGGTCAAATCTTTTGAACTTTGACCCCTTGGCAGCTCAAATTTTTTACCCAAACCGATTAAAAAGCTTGCCCTATCTCTGAATATCCTTTATGTAAAATTTCAAATGTTTAGACCAGAAATTGGCTGAGTAATTTGGTAGAGACCACAAGGGTCAATTTTTAAAAAACTTTGACCCCAATTTTGACCCCATAACATTTGTTTTGGGCTCAAATCAAATTAAAAAGTTTGATCCATGTCCAAGTAATCTACATTTAATATTTAAAGTGTTTAGACCCAAAATTGGCAGAGGAGTTTGGTAGAGTTTTCAAAGGTCAAATCATTGAACTTTGACCCCTTGACAGACAAATTTTTGGCCAAAAAACGATTAAAAAGATTAGCCCAAATCTCAATACCCTTTTATGTAAAATCTGGAGTCTCTAGACTGAAAATTGACAGTTATTTGGTAGGGAAATGTACACACAGAATTTTCCAAATCTCAACACCTGTAAAATTGCCAACTCATCAATGAAACAGCTGTACTGGAAAAAATCCAGGAAATAAACGAAGGTTATAAAAAAGAAAACGTGAGTCTTTGAATTTTCAACAAAATTTTGCACTATATATATATATAATATATATATATATATATATATATATATATATATATATATATATTAGTGATGGGACGATTTCCATATTTTTCCGATTCCATACTAAATTGCCAATTCCGATACACTTACCAATTCCAATTCTTTATAAATCTCTAAATATTTAACCATGAAGTTGTTATTTTTCCCCTAATTACTGTAAAAATACACCTGTGGAGGATGATCTATAAATTTTAGCATTAGTTTACAATTAATAAATATTTATTATTTCGTTATTACTATCAGTAGTGGGAGACTGTTTAAAAAAAAAATCAAATAAAAAAGTTAATTGAAGAAATCGTTTTGGCATCAGAAAATATGCAAAAATTTTTCCTGATTCCGATACCCCAAAAAGTTCCGATTTTCAATTCTGATTAATCATCCCAACACTATATATATAATGTAAACATTTGTCATCTTCAACAACTTGGAGAATGAGTGTCTTATGAATTGTCTGAAAACAATCTCAAATCCTGAGTCGACATTTGCTCTTCTCTCCATTCTCGCCAACTTGTTTCACCTTTTTTGGATAGACTTGTTACTGGTGACGAAAAATGGATTTTTTATCGAAATGTTAAACGTCGTAGACAATGGCTTGGTAAAGGTGAAAAACCTCAGCCACAGCCGAAAACAAAACTTCATGGGAATAAGGTTCTTTCAATATCATGGGATTACCAAGGAATAATCCACTTTGAATTGTTACCACCTAATGCAGCAATTAGCTCAAATCTACTGTCAGAAATGAGAGTGTTTAAACTAAGCTTTGAAGAAAAAAAAAAACCCTGCTCTTATGAATTGAAAAGGGGTGTTGTTTCATCAGGACAATGCACAACCCCACACAGCAAGAATCACCTCACAAATGATCAGAGAAGTTGGTTGGGAGAAAATTCCTCATCCATCCTATTCTCCTGATCTTGCTCCTCCAGACTAGCATTTGTTTCATAGCTTACAAAATCATTTGGAAGGAACAGCTTTTGTAACACAGAAAGATGTCGAAACTGACATTTGTGAGTTCTTCGAATCAAAGCCAAAGTATGTTACAGTGATAATAGATGGAAGGAAGTCATAGATAATCAGGGAAAGTATATTGATGATTACATCGTTAATAATATGTAACATTTAGTCACTTCTTGGCTTTATTCATAAATTCGGACAGAACTTATGGGATGATCAGATAGATAACACACTTTGTGAAAAATTGATTTAAATTCGGCCTACTATCAAATCGAAATAGACAATGAATTTAAAGAAATTACAACACTGAACACCCCCGTGGGATTATTGAAATGGTCTGTCTGTCTCGCTTGCTGTTCAGAATTAAAACTATAAGCCATATTTTTCAAAGAGCCGTCGAGGAAATCTTATTAAGAAAAGTGCACAACATGACGATATATGTCTGGGAGCCTGTATGGAAGATAAATTAAGGGCTAAAACAGAACAGGCCTTATAAAGATTAAAACAGATAAGAATGACAGCAAATAGAGACAAATGTAATTCTATGATAGGACGTATCATACCGTCATATTTCCACACCACCTTTAATTATCATTTTCTTCTTGTCCCGGTGGCTATGAGGAAGAGCGTTCCTTACATGGTCAGCTAAATGGATGATTGCGTATTGTCTCATCAACTGGTTTAACTTAACTATTTCGAATGTTCTTCCTCTCGCTATCACGTGATCATGCTCAACCAATTGCTGCTTCTGTACCTGTGGTTCCCCCATCCCTCTCCTCCTCTTTCATTTCACCTCTTCCCTTCCTTCTCTAATAGTTGAAGATGATTTAAACAGACAGATAAGTGGGACATGTTAACAGGCAAGTAGCAACGGATGGAGATGCGTAAACAAGCCATTATTTCTGCACGGTTGGCTGGCGAGTTTAGCAAATTGATGTTTTTCCTTCCAAAACTTTACCTTTTATTCAAACGCATCCTCAATCAAAGATAAGGAAGAGGAAGACAAAAAACAAAAAAAAAAAAAAAAAAAAAAAAAAAAAACAGGAAAATGGACATCTTGCAGTATAGACAACAAAACGATAAAGTGATAAAAAAACAAACAGACAAATATATAAAATTAAATGTTACCAAAGGCAAGCTAACTTACTTTTCTACTTACCACGATAACTTTTGCGTTTTAACTTATTTTAAAGTGTTTATTTAATTTGAAACACAAACAGTGTCGAGTCTTAAGTTAGAACAATAAAAAATGGCCGACATTTGAGGGTCATCTGGGGAATCTCGATAATCGCTTAAAACTAAAAAACTTCAAAATACTGGGAGGACATTACATTTTCGTACGATTGGGCAGGTTTTTCCCAGTAGTTTGTTTAATTTTCGATTTTTGAGCGATTATCGAAATTTGCCATTTTCTTTGTTTTAACTGAAGTTGCACTATTCTTTCAAACTAAATAAACGCTTTAAAATAAGCTAAAATACAATAACTTATCCAGGTAGATAGAAGAGCAACTTATCTTGTCTTTGGCAACGTTTATTTGTTATATATTTGTTTCTTGGCCATGGAAAAACATTAAAAACGTCTATAACCTCCTCTTTAGTTTTGTACATTGAGCGAGATAGCAGAAGAGTTCAAGACATCAGAAGGTACTGTATGCAACATGAACATTTACCAACGAGAAAATTCTATTCAAAGTTGATGACAGGTTTGCTCAAGGTCGATCAAAAACAACATCTTGACGATTCAGAGCATTGTTTGAAACTCAAACTCAATATCCAACAATGGATGAAACGTTGATCCACCACTTCACTTTCGAGTCAAATCGGCATTCAACTGAGTGGACAACAGCAGCTGAAAGCCGTCCAAAGTGAACAAAGATGCCAACATTACTAGGCAAGGTTTTGACTTTCATATTTTGGCATGTGCAAGGTTGCAACTTTGTTCACCAAATACCTTGAGAAAGGAAGAAACGTAAGTAGGTAATATTATGTTGCATTAAATGGTGCATTTGAAGGAAGAAAGCGTTAAAAAAAAAAAAAAAATAAATGGCCACAAATGAAGAAGAAAAAGTACTCTTTCACCAAGACTATGCACAGTGTCAAAAGTCGATTGCAAAACTGCTAGAATTGTGCTTTGAATTTCTTCCACATACACCTTAGTCTCAAGATCTGGTTTCAAGCGACTACTGGTTGCTTGCAAACCAAAAACAAAAAATGCTCTAGCTTAGTACCAATGAAGTAGTGAGGTAAAAAAAAAAAAAAAATCATTCTATAAGACAAATATTGACTTGTTAGAGAAGAAAGTTGTTTTCTTAGTTAGGCCCGGGACTTTTTGAGTGATGTGTTACAATACAACAGGAAATTAACAGTGTTAATTATTAATCTCTGGCTAATGATGACACATTTCAAAAACTGGATGCATTGATTTTTTTTTTCTTTGCTAATAAAGTAGTGTATGTTTAGAACAATTTTTGGTACTCGTGCAGAATATTAACCATGCTGAAATAATAACATTATTATTTAGAAACCCATTCTTAGCATAGGGAAGGGAGCTTTTTAAAACTATTATGTATATTCACCTAAACAATTTAATAAACAAAAGATACCGTGATACCGTAAAAAAAATGAATTTAACTTGAAAATCCTATCAAAAAAAAAAAAAAAAAAAAAAAAAATACAAAAAAAAAAAAAACAGCACGGTTCGTAAACTGCAGAAGTATCGAAGTTTCTTGATCAGATTAAGAACAGAAATGCGTTCGTAAAATAGAAATACAAAATCTCATTTTAACATTTAAAATATCTTGATTAAATCATGGTTAACGTGTTAATAAAAGAGAAATGGAAAAGAGAATAGTGTTAATAATGAAATAAGTGCGTAAATATGAATGAAGACAAAAAGGTTAAGAACTCTCCGTGGTGTTCCTATTTACAATGCCTCCCCACGGGACAGAGTTAGACACCAGGGTCGTTTTTTAACGTGGAGAAAAGGAACAAAAATAAAAATTGTCTCAGTCGTAAAGGATTTCTCCTCCACTGACAGAGAACAAGAAATTGAAGTGCAGCATCTGAAGAACAGATACTACACTTCCGTGGTGTTAAATCAATGCCTCATTAGTAGCGAAGATAAGTGTTCATTTCTGGAGAAAGAATGAATCTCTTTTTCGTAAGAAAAGAAAAAGTGTTCATTTCTGAAGTCAATATAATGTAGAGGTATGTGTGTGCGCTATACTAAGTCCACATGTGTTTGGATTATATAGTAACCATGTTGAAGCCATGATGCTTCTTTTTTCGAACCCCCAGGGCGGACGACTCGAGAGGAGGGGATTACTCCCACAAGAGAGAAGACTGGGAGTTAGAAGTGCCGTGGGATGAGTAAGTGCGTTAACTCTTTATCAACTTCTATCACGTGCTCAGCTCGCCTGAGGGACGGCCTTTGATGTGGCAAGCCAAAAGGGAAGTCGAATACTTGCACCAATCAGCACTGAGATTATAAACCAAACACGGACGAAAAACTGTAAACTGTCGCTGTTGTGGTGATCGTCTGTAATCGTTACTGCTGCTGTAAGATATTTTGAGATGGAAATTAAATGAAAAAAGAAATAATAAAAAAAAAAAAAAAAGGTTGCATTTTTAGAAATTATCAGATGAAATATTTACAAGAATTTACAGGGTGGAACGATAAAATGTAACCCTAAATAAAACAACACTACAGATTTATTTTCAAACTTTTATTGAACAAATCAATTAAGTTAATTTGATTATGTAATAGAGCTGATATCTATTCAATGTAGCTGCCTTCAGCCTCAATCACCGCATCAATACAGGTCCAGAACTGGGAAAAGCGCTGGCAGGAGCTCAGCGAATACTCGGCAATCAGGCTGGTTTTGGCGTTATGCTAGGTCATGTTGGTGATGTTCTCGACCCAATGAAGTAGTTCAGCAGGTTCAGATTGGGTAAGGATGGCGGGGCGGGGGGACAGTGAGAGAAGGGTACAAAATCGTAGCCCTCCTTCTAAAGCCAAGCCTGGATATCTTTGGATTGTGGGCTGGCGCCGAATCCTGCTGCCACACCCAGGATCTGCCAGCGGCCACCTGATTGCACCAGGAGATCACCACATTCAGTAGAACATCCAGGTACATTTTGGTAAGATGTGAGGTGGCATAATGTGGCCCTCACTTGAAACCACACCTAAGACCATGGCCAGAAACTTCGTTGAGCTGTGCCCTCAAGCATTAAATCGTCCAGATTTGCATTTTGAGGGTGCTGGCAATGGTCTTGTTGTTATAACTTGGATTGGTAGAGAGCAGGAGTTGTACAGCGGTGCATCTCCGATCTTGCTCATTGAACATCGTGTCATTTTCAGACATGATAGAAGGCTCCTGTCGCTCTTGAGATTTGTACACAACTGTCCAATTAGTAGATGGTCTGCAGCAAAAAGAGAAAACTGATTTTCAAACGAAAATGGAATCATGTCGTCTTTCCTAGGGCGACAATTTTATCGTTCTACCCTGTAGATCTGCATGTTGATATCGTACGATAATAGTGCATTTTTTTTAAAGGTTGGGCTGAGAAAATAGTTGGAAAGAGAAAGAGAAGCGGAAAGAGAAAGAGAAGGGAAGGGAATAAAAAAGCGAAAAGGGAAAAGAAAAATCGAAGACGAGGAGAGAGAGATGAACAAGTAAAGAGAAAAAGGGAGAAACAAAAATATTGGAGAGAGAAGAAAAGGAAGCAAAGCGACAGAAAGAGAGAGAAAGAGGGGAGGGGAGGGCGAACAAGTAAAGAGAGAGAGAGAGAGAGAGAGAGAGAGAGAGAGAGAGAGAGAGAGAGAGAAACAGAAAAAAAATCAGAGAGAAAAAGGAGAAAAAGATAAAGCGAAAAGAGAAAGAGAAAATCAAGAATAGAAAAGGAAATACGGAAATTTAAGAAGGAAAAATGAAAGAAAACTGATTTGAATTGAGAGAGAGAGAGAGAGAGAGAGAGAGAGAGAGAGAGAGAGAGAGAGAGAGAGAGGTGAAGAAGGAGTTGGTGGAGAGATAATATGGGAAGAGGTGGTAGAGGAGGCGAGGATATGGTGGAAAATCAAGAGCGCATTCGTTTGGTGACAAAATAAAAAATTTCAATAAATCCTGTGTATTTATAGCAGACGACTTTATTTCCTGGCAGAAAATTAAAAATTGATAAATGAAAACAGAAAAAAATAAATTAAAGAAAAACAAAAACAAAAAAAAACAACAAAAAAACTCACAAACCATAAAAGATTTTAATCCAAAGAAATTTTCTCGTGTTAGAAAATTTTATTTCTAATTTTAACTTCAGTTTTTAGTTTTTCTTGGTTCCCTGCCAAGACTTCAAGACTCACAGAAAAAGGGGAGGGGGAGATTCTGCTGGGTGTAATTTTTTTCTCTCTCTGAATTTCTATCTATAATACGAGCTGGGGAAGAAGACTCGGATCCGATGACCCAATTTTTATTTTCAGATAACAAAACCAGTCATTCGTGTTAACTTTTTCGCTCAAACACGGAAACAACCCCCTTTCCCTTCTGTTCTTTCCGATGTAGTTGTCTATCCTGCACTTCAATTCTATTATTAATCTGGAAGAATATTCATTACAAGATGGGTAAAATTAGTTCCAGGAACAAAACAGGTATACACCATTTTTATCCTTTCCCCTTTCAAAGATTTTTACTAAGGCATAATGATACGCGCAACATAATCAAATCCAAGAGAAAAATCCAGGTTGTCCTCGATGGTCGTAAATCAAAACGACATGATACGAAGTGCCTTCAATAAGTTTCCAAACTTTTTTGTACAGGCAATTAATATTGCCGTAGACTCTTGAAAATTCAGTGTTATTGTTATACATCTTGTGAGATGACTGACCAATTTTTATGATTTCAGGTTCAAATGAGCAGCAACACCAACAATTCGAATACACTCTACTAAAGCCCGATTGTCACAACTGGTGAATTTCAAAAATGCAATCTGGACGTGAGGACACTTTAAAAGAATGATATGCAATAAAATTCTATTTTAAACTTGGAAAAAATGCCACAGAAACATATGGAATGCTTCAGACTGCTTTTGGATGATCTTGCATAAATTGAGCATCAGTTTTTGAGTGGCATAAGAGATTCAAGGAAGGCAAGGAGTCTGCAAGGGATGATGAGGTGTGGGAAGAGTAAGGAAGTCAGAACACCAGAGTTCATTGACCAGATAAAGAATTTCATGGATTCGTCGTGTGTCTATAGAGACAATGTGAATAGTTTGATGTCAGTGTGGGAACTGTACATATGATTCACGAGGAACTGAAGATGCGAAAGATTTGCACAAAGTTTGTCCCAAAGGTGCATAGAGAAGATCAGAAAGCAAGACGTTGTCATGACAGCATGGAGATGGTTGAGTTGATTAATTCAGATCCTCACACTCCCTATAGTCCAAACCTTGCTCCCTGTGACTTTTGGTTATTCCCTAAGCTCAAGGAAACCCTTAGAGGCTTATATCTGCACAAAAAAATGACACAATTGAGGAGATGAAAGAGACTGTGACAAGGGTCATTGACATGCTCACACAAGAGGACCTCCATAAGGCCTTTCAAAAATTGTTGGAACAGTACAAGTGCATTGCAGCCGGAGAAGATTACTTTGGAGAGTACTAGAGCTTCATGTGCGTACCATCAATAAAAGTGCACATATGAAAATGTTCTGGAAACTTATTGAAGGCACCTCGTACTAATGCGGGTGTGCTTCAGGAGTTGGTTCTTAGACCTTTCTTATTTCTAATACAGTATTACCCCGGGATACGGTGACCCCAGGATACGTTTTTCCCCAGGTTATGATGTGGAATACAATGTTTCTTTGGCCCCTGATTATGGTATTTGCCTCGCCTTATGGTGTTATTTATAATGTTATTTGATTATATAAATGTGTATTATATATTGTACAGTATTTTGTTGGTAATTTTTAATGCCGTATCCCGGGGTTCTACTGTATTCATAAATGGCCTCCCTGATAAAATAGTGTTGGAGATGGGTATATTTGCTGTATAATAGACATGACGGGAAAATGAATGTATACATATCCAAGGCAACGGCAGAAACCTTATAAAACGACCTTCTGGCTGTAGTGGAATTGGGGTCATAAATGGAAGATAACATTTAATGCTACTAAGACCAAACTTCTTTCCTTTAATAATTACAGAAACCATTCTTAACCATTCAAACACCGAAACAACCCCCTCTGTCCACCATTCCTCTTTTTGATGTTGTCTATCCTGCACTTCAATTCTTTTATTAATCTGGACGAATACCCATTACAAGATGGGTAGAATCAGTTCCAGGAACAAAACAGTTTTACAATATTTTTTATGTTTCCCTTAAGAAGATTTAAATCAAGATATAATACTAAGCCTTATGTTTAGATTCCTTTTTCCAAATTTGATCAAAGTCCATTACAGGATTGTTAACTAACACCACTTGTTTAACTACTGACTCGATCAGTTGCATTTGCTAATGTTCCGGTGACTTTGTGGCGACTTAATCCTAAAGCGATTCCTAAACGTTAAAAAGAAAATTGCTATAATTGCTTGCACTTTTATATCTGTTTCACTGGAGTTCACTTTCCGCCTCACTCTTAAAGCAAGTAAGTTTTCACATAAATGTGTGAATTCAAAATATTTTCCAACCATTAAAAATCGTTCCAAACCTCAGAAAGGTAACACATACACGTGAAAGTAATAAGCCAGTGCTAACTTAGAAATTCCTATCAAACCTGGTTGACAAAATCAGTTTTCTCCATCAAACTTCACCAGCTGCACCTGCATGAAAGACTCTAGATGGTCTGCTGAACACCTTCCTCATGCCTTTGGTCGGAGGAGGCAGAAACGAATCAATAACTCACATATCAGCATCTTTCATCTCATGCACACATGCTTACTAACGAGTCAGTTGAACAGACACGAATTGCTAATCACATCTATACACACATTAACAAGAACAAGGTAAACCAATGCACACTCATACATAATGCCACGCTGCCAAATACTCACATACATATATTGCTTATGCATATTCACACTGCGAACCTACTGACCGACACAATTCTAAGCCTTGTAACTATTAATTCAACTTTCGTTACCCAAGCGTGTTTGTACTTGAACAGTTTCATGAAGGAAAGTAACTTTCATATTCTTATCTCTTGTGTAAATATGCTTTGTTATAACATTTTATTTTTTTCAATTTCTCATTTGCAAAAACTATGTTTTTAGATAGCAAGTGCTATCTGGTGACCCTTCTATTTTTTTTAAAGTTTCAGTTGTTTCCATTTTTCTATGCGTGCATGTACTATACATACCTATTCATTTTCTTCCTTCGTTAAAACACGTTTTTATACATTAAGTTACATTAAACTAGTCTGGGTGCCTGGCGTTGCCTGGGTGTTTTGAGATATGTGTTGAGAAAAAAAACAAAAAAAGCGCTAGTAGGCAGGGAGGCTTGAACCTGTACAATAAAGGAGGAAAAGAATGTAAAAATAAAAAAACGTGACATTTTTGCTGTTGCGTCCATCGCCAAAACGGAAGTGGCAAAGGTTTAAATTAAGACTAGCCAATCAAAAGGAGGGAATGACTTTCGAAAAAAAGTGACCTCTCCTTATAGAAAAGTGCCCAGTTGAGGGTGAAGGAATTAATGTTTTGAGCCAATTTTTTGATATTTGTCGTCTGAAGGGCCAAGCTTCAAAACAATACTAATTTTGTGAAAATCCGTTGCCTCTGTCGAAAGTTTTAGGCAAACATACAACCATACATACATACATACATTTAAACAGACAGGTGAGATTTATATTATAAACTAGCAGGGGGTACCCGGCGTTGCCTGGGTTGTTTGGAGGTGTGTTGGGGGAGGTAGATCAAAACAACCCTGTTTAAAAAAAAAAAAAAAAACGTTGGCCGGGTGTTTGGAGGTGTAAAAGAAAAAGTTTTAGTAAAAAGGTAGGCTTGAACCCCGACCCTTTGACGTGGAGGTGGAAAGGAACGGGAAAAAACAACCCTGCGACCTAACCATCTCGACCACGGTAATAGATGAATTGATAAGTGTGTTAAGTTGACGTTTATAAAGTGAAATTAACAGGTGCGAGAACGTTAAGTCGTGTGATGTTTGACCTAATTTTGCGCTGGAAGCCAGTTTCTGTTTTCCCTGCTATGCGGCGATCCAAAAATATCTCAAAAATAGCTTGTAAAAGTCGGGTAAATTAAAGATAGTTGCGACCAAAGTTCCTTAGTCGTAGATATTATTTAGACAGCATATAAAAAGTTTTAAGAAGGAGCGAGCCAACTGAGAATCACGGCAAAAAAATCCTTTTGTAGACATACACAAAAAGCGAACACACATACATACATACAGTTTCGCTTTTATATATATAGATGTCGGTGTATTTCTTGGCAAAATCCAAAGATACTTTCGTTGTCCAAACATGCCTCGACTAAAGCCAGAGACCATGCAACAACTTCATCTAGATGTTTACTAACTCTGCTTGCCAGCACTTGACTCGACTAATCTCTTGAGATTACGTTTCACTTTTCAGGACAATAAAGAACTACAACAGTTTTTCTTTCAGTCTGGCAAACTGTTCTTTAATCTTAGTACGACATCTATACGCGATCACCCTCACTGGAGAAGGGAAAAAATATGTAGAACCGTGTTTCAATTCTCGTGTGACGTCAACACTCGACCTTCATTTTTAGAGAATCAAGCAGACCTGTCACTGAACACCAAAACTCCTGCAATACTACGAACAAACTAAAGTTTGTAAATTTTTTGAGATGAGAATTAATCTATATATATTTATATATCTATAAAAGTGAGAATGTGTGTGTGTGTGTGTGTGTGTGTGTGTGTGTGTGTGTGCGCGCGCGCGCGCGCGCGCGCGTGTGTGATAGGATACTTCTCAACCTATATACTCAACGAATTTTTGATCTACAGACTCGAAATTTGGCATATAGGATATTCAGACATGTGGAAAACTTTTTAATCAGTTTTCATCCACATAAAAAGGCTGCTAAGGGTCAAAATTTGAAAATTGGTACAAAGTGGCCTTCGGATTTTTTTTCTATTTATCAACTGTTTCACAACTGCGCATGCATGATTGAGAAACATTACAACTTCTTTATGTTAAGAATAAAATTTTTTGAAAACACTTTGTAAATGTCATTTCAAGCTGGTGCTATCTATCACACTTGACTAAATATCTTTAGGTTTTGGTTTTGGTATCAGTTCAAGTATTTTTTTTTACTTACAAGAAGTGAACTGTTTAGAAAAAACATAATACTCACATGCACATGTCTCAGTTTCTTTCCATTTCTTTTTCAAAGGAATGTAGCATTATGTTTAATACCGAGCTACGTTCTCATCTTGAAAATTATTATCACTATGTTTCAGCCAATGTAACCTCCAACCTTCTTCAGGTATATCTTGCTGAACTTGGGAATATTTCTGTCAAACTCATGAATCTGCACAAAATGTTTGAATGGAACCTTTTATTTAACCCATGTAGGTAGCATATTCTTGTTCTGTCAGCCATGACCAGGTACAAGTCCTAAGTAATTTTCAATTGTATTCTGAGTATCGCCCACTCTGAGGATTCAATTTTCAATATTGTTATTTGCATGTTTATATCACAATGAAGTGGTTATGTATATATATAAAAGCGAAAATGTGTGTATGTATGTTTGTATGTGTCTCCGTTAAAAACTTTCGACAAAAATTCACAAACTCGGTATCATATTGAAGCCTCATCCTTCGCACGAAATATCGCACAAAAAATATCAAAAAATTGGCCAAAAACGTTAATTTTTTCACCCCAAAATCGACAATTTTCGACAGGGGGGGGGGTGTCAACAAAAACGGTCCTCTCATGACGACGACCGGTTCTACGCATGCGTCAGTTGACCACATGACCTGATTTACTTTAAATACTTGAAGAACTGACTAAATTTCATGTACGCCGCATTAGCTCAGTTGGTTAGCGCATTGGTTCGTTATCTAAACGTTTTGGGTTCGAATCGTGGTGTGAGATGTCTTTTTTTTTTTTTGATTTTTTAAATTTAAATATTGAACCAGTGTTATTTAAGCCATTTTTCACGTAACATTCGTTTTTCTGTTTTTTTTTCTGTTTTTTTTTACTTTGCTTATCCACCATCCGACCATACACCCAAAAACACCCGGGTACCCACCGATTTTTAAAATTTTAATATCGAAACAGGCTTATTTAAGCCATTTTTCACGTGTTCGTTTTTCTGTTTTCTTTTTTGTTTTTTCGATTTTTACATTTAACATCGTTCGTTTGCCTTACGTTAGTTTTTTTTGTGTTTTTTTTTCAATGTTTTTGTTTTGGCAGTCATGGTGGCAAAACTAGATTTTTTTGTAAATGTCCTTCCTTGGAAATAACAATAGAATAAATCAATACTAGCAACGTCTCTTCTCGGAGAAAGAGGCTCTAAGGAACGGATGTTACAGCAATATTCCATTTTAGGATGTGTGTGCGTATATATATATATATATATATATATATAAAAAATGAGAATGTGTGTGTGTGGTGTGTGAGAGGACAATTCTCAACCTATATACTCAACAAACTTTTGATCTACAGACTTGAAATTTGGTATATAGGATATTCAGACATGTGGAAAACTTTTTAATCAGTTTTCATCTGGAAAAAAGGGCTGCTAAAGTTTCAAAATTAAAAAATTAGTATGTGGGGGGGAGGTTATTGGATGTTTATCTGTTAGTCAACTGTTTCACGAATGCGCATGTGTGAATCATTCACATGACAGATTCCATATGTTAAGACTAAGTAGGTTTGAAAACATTTTTGAAAGATCGTGTCAAGCTGGCCTAATAGTTATTGTACTTAATTTACTGTCTTTAGGTTTTGGCTTCGATCTCAGCTTGAGTATTTTTTTTTTTACTTACAAGAAGTGAATTGTTTAAAAAAAAAACATAATACTTGCATGCACATATCTCAGTTTCTATGTCTATTAAAATATAATATTTATGCATATTTTATGACTGGTCAACGCTAGTATATATATATATATATATATATATATAAGGCATTGTGCGTTTGTGTGAGTTCATTCCCTATGGACTTCAAAACGGTTGAGCCGATTTTGTTGAAATTTCACATGTTAAAAGAATGAATGAGACTTAGTAGGTGTAGCACAGTTGAGGTAACAGGGTCAGCTTTAGAAAGCCAACGAAAAAACCGCCTAACACATGCCAACATGTAAAACGAGCCTTACGTCGATGATGATGATTGTTTCGAGAAGCTACTCATTACATGCAAAACAGATGTTAAACCGATGATTGACATTAGTTTACCCAATATCTTTCTTGATTAGTAAGAATTCTTTCTAGAAAGACATTAGGTACTTACAAGAGGAACCATGTGAAGGTTGCCAACATCCCTAACTGAAAGTGTGATATGTTCTGGAAATGGATATATTTATTTGAAGTAGCCAAGTGGTCTTGCCTACAGTAATCGAGTTATACAATCTGGAAAGTCACCTTGATGAATGGTTGTTTATAGTCATAGTTAATGATATGCTTAAGCTTTAAGCTTTCAGCCTATCTTTCAATGTCTCTCCCAGGCTGCTATACCAGTCCGTATTTATGACTTACACCAGTCAATCGTATTCTTGTGTAGAGAAATCAGGATTCATTACATCAAAGTGTTTTTGAGGAATCAACTGAATTTGAACATAGCACACCCAGGTTGCCATTCTGTGTTGTTAACCACTTAGCTACCATCACCTTCCTGATGATGATGGTGGTGATGGCTGCTTTGGATTTGAGTGATGTATATGGGACAGGAGACTTTGGTGGTTTGGTCACATTGTGTTTTTTTCTTCTTAAGAAAAACAACAAGAGCTACTTCTCTAGCAGCCATCAAAGAAGTGCATCGATTTGCCGACATGAGGAAGCAACGCAGACATGAGTGAATACCAATATACAAATGAAACACTCAAGGAGAGGAAAAAAAAAAAAAAAAAAAAAAAAAAGACCTTTCACTTTGGTTTTGGGTTCTTTTTTACCTCCAAGATAATTAGGCAAAGTGCTTTCTATTCTCGAATATCTGACTGGAAGAAATTCTTCAAATCAATGGCTGCCGAAAACAGTAGATCTTACATAGGAATGTATATCAACTCCATTAACAAAAGCACCGTCTTCCGGGTTTCTTTTACAAAACGCTTCAGGCAAGTAAAAATCGTTTCATTTGTTGCAAGATTTACAAGCAGTGAGCCATGTTTCAATTATCAAAGCCGCATACTTGCTTGTAAAGTGAAAAATAAAAAATAAGAACGAGTAAATATTTGTAATATATGCCCATGGAATTCTTATTAAAGATTATTCTTGAGTGACTTTACACCGTGTTTAGTAGAAAGTGGATCTTGGGTTTATTATCGGCATTTGTGTAACTCGTGCTTCCCTTATTTTTATTTTAGTCCTCACATTCCATGAGCGATGCTTCTGACAAAGGGTGAAAAATTGCTGTTTTCTTAGTTGTAATCTATGTATCAAACACTTATTGTTGGCTAGTTTTTGACATAATGTAATCTTTTATTTATTTTTATTATATACTACCTGTACCTTGCCATGCGTTGCTGTGGCTCAATTTGGTGTAACGGAAAAGTCTAATAAAAAGAGAAAATGCATGGTTCTTATAGTCTTAGTACAGCAATGGACCCCCCCCCCAAATAAAATAAAAAAGGCGAAAATTTAAAAAGAAGTGGTAGTCTTGCAGTACGTAATGGTCTGATTTGTTAGTGTTTTTTATTTAATGTAAAATGTTTAATCATCTCGAAGAGCACAGTGTTTATGGATATATTTGGAGAAGACAAATCGTTGCAGACTCTGGCGAATGCGTTAAGTTTGGGTAAATAATTTAAAAACTATATAAAACAGTGTTAGAGTGTTTTAGTTTGAACTGACTTTCCCCGAACGTAACGTAAGCAACGGCATTTGTATGTTTAAACAAAATATATAGCAAATGTAATTTCGTTAATGAAGAAGAAGCATTCATAAATGTTAATTTAAACACGTGCAGATTTCTTTAGTAAAGAAAAAGCAATCATATTTTTCGAATCTTAATCAGACCTTTATCAGGTTCTTTATTTTGTGTTTGTTTTTCAATTGGAATGCAAGTAATTTCCCGATATAAATATGTAAATAATAAATGTAAATAATAAATTGATCATAGTTAGATTGCTCCTAGGTTAGAGTAATCCAAACCGGCACTAAAAACCGAGTAGTCGGGCAGTTTATGTTTATTTCTTTGATTTTCAAGTGTAATGCAAGTAATTTCACGATATCGTAGGGTTGTAATAGTAATTTGTAAAAAATGGAATGTTTGTTTCATAAAAAAATGTGTAGTTGAAAGCACTAATAAGTGAAGTTCATAGTTAGATTCCTCGGTTGGAGTCGTCAAAACCGGAAGTAAAAACCGAGTAATCTCGCAGTGTGCGTCTTACGGTAAAAAAAAAAAAAAAATGCAAAACATAACAATCTAATCTTAGTCGGATGTTGAGCGCATTCATTATTTTTTGTTGTTGTTTGTTTTTTAAGTAAAACGTAGGAACTGCCAAAAGTCACCACAGAATTACCCCATCCTATATGTAACACGATGTAACTTTATTATAAATTGATATTATCAATATAACTTTTGTACCATTTAAAAGGAGAAGGGCAAAATAAACCAGTAATAATTAAAAAAAATTTTTTTCATCAAACGAAAATAGTGAAATTGTGAGACGAAAATCGTGTTTACATAATTGGCGCTTTAAAATAATGTTCCCATGTAGTAGGCATTCTGAACGTGAAAACATACCTGCATTTAATAAATCTAGCAAAAATCAACTAATTGTCAGATTTTCGTGAAATTTTCGATACTTATCCATTTTAGAATGAAATTACATATAAAATGCAGTTTCCGTAAAATATACGAGGGGAAATATTTTTTTAATGCGTGTCTCCCCCCATTTATTTTTTTGAAATTCGAACAAAATATATTTAAATCTATCGAAATTTCTATTCATTATGAAATGTAAGAGTTCAAGTAAGTAAAAATTATTTATTTTTTAAAAATTTAAATACACATATTGAACAAAAATTTACCTTGAAGTTGCAATTAAAAAATTGATATAAATTTAATATTATGTTTTTTTTTAAATAGCGTTTTTTCGAATTAATATATACTATAATCCGTTAAATTGCCAAGAAAAAGAAACTTCGTAAACATTAATTTTTAAAAGATTAAAACGATTAAAATTCCATTATTTCAAAATGTTTAATAAATCTAGTAAAAATCAACTAATGGTCAGATTTTCGTGAAATTTTCGATACTTATCCATTTTAGAATTAAATTACATACAAAATGCAGTTTTCGTAAAATATACGAGGGGAAATATTTTTTTAGTGCGTGTCCCCTCCCCCTCCATATTTATTTATTTGAAATTTGAACAAAATATATTTGAATATATCGAAATTTCTATTTATTATGAAACATAAGCGTTCAAATAAGTAAAAAAAAAAAATTTTTTTTTAATTTAAATACACATATTGAACAAAAATTTACCTTGAAGTTGCAATTAAAAAATTGATATAAACTTAATATTATTGTTGTTGTTTTTTTTATAGCGTTTTTTTTTTTTCGAATTAATATATACTATAATCAGTTGAATTGCCAAGAAAAAGAAACTTCGTAAATATTAAAACGATTGAAATTCCATTATTTCAAAATGTTCCGTTACAACATAGATTTTTAATTAATTGTGTTTAAATTTTTTTAAAATATTAAGTTTTGATATAAACATGACTCTTGTCAGCTATTTTATCGCCAGATTAAAACCAATTTGAAAATATTATTGCACAAATATTAAGCATTTTGTAGCCTCCCCCCACCTCCTATTTTGTTTGTCTCTTTTTACCGAACAAAATATGGAAGCCCGTAGGTAACCAAAAGAACATTCGGTAAAACCGTATTTCATATTTAATATAAAAATGTTTATTTAATATAAAAATGTTTATAATATTATTAATCGTTAAACTGTGTAAATCTTAAAACCTAACAAAATTATAACAAAGATTAATTATTAATTGCAGTTTGAAGAAGATAAACAAAGGTTTTAAAAAATCATTAAGTCGCTTCTGCTTTTCCATAGTTCGTATAGTACACACAATACACAAAATATTAAGTTTTGATATAAACATGACTCTTGTCAGCTATTTTATCGCCAGATTAAAACCAATTTGAAAATATTATTGCACAAATATTAAGCATTTTGTAGCCTCCCCCCACCTCCTATTTTGTTTGTCTCTTTTTACCGAACAAAATATGGAAGCCCGTAGGTAACCAAAAGAACATTCGGTAAAACCGTATTTCATATTTAATATAAAAATGTTTATTTAATATAAAAATGTTTATAATATTATTAATCGTTAAACTGTGTAAATCTTAAAACCTAACAAAATTATAACAAAGATTAATTATTAATTGCAGTTTGAAGAAGATAAACAAAGGTTTTAAAAAATCATTAAGTCGCTTCTGCTTTTCCATAGTTCGTATAGTACACACAATACACAAAATATTAAGTTTTGATATAAACATGACTCTTGTCAGCTATTTTATCGCCAGATTAAAACCAATTTGAAAATATTATTGCACAAATATTAAGCATTTTGTAGCCTCCCCCCACCTCCTATTTTGTTTGTCTCTTTTTACCGAACAAAATATGAAATCCCGTAGGTAACCAAAAGAACATTCGGTAAAACCGTATTTCATATTTAATATACAAATGTTTATAATATTATTAATCATTAAACTGTGTAAATCTTAAAACCTAACAAAATTATAACAAAGATTAATTATTAATTGCAGTTTGAAGAAGATAAACAAAGGTTTTAAAAAATCATTAAGTCGCTTCTGCTTTTCCATAGTTCGTATAGTACACACAAACCTGACGTCACGGAAACATGCGGTCCAATTTTCACAATCGTTTGGCAGTCCCTAATGAAATGCAAGTAATTTCACGATATCGTTGCGTTGCAATAATCAATTGTAACCCAGGAAGTGTTTGTTTATTTAATAATAACTTTTTAGTGGGAAGCAGTAATAAATAAAGCTCATAATCAGATTCCTCGGTTAGAGTTGTCAAAACCGGAAGTAAAATTCGAGTAGTCCCACAGTGTGCGTTCTACGGTAAAGGAAAAAAAGATAATGTTAATCGGACTGTAATATTTATTTATTTATTTATTTATTTTTTATGGGAGAAAAACGAAAGAAAGAGAAAAAAATTTTTTTTTTTTTTTTAAATGGCCTAAATAACCCTTTACGATTCCAAACCAGTGTTTATTCGTACTGTTCCTTGTGAACGCATTTTCAGCGGTGTTGAGCAGGAGCAGGAGTAGGAGGAATGTATTAGAGAGAAAAGATTTTACAACTTCCATTGATTCTAACCGATTTTGGCAGTGAAGTCGCACTGGAAAAAATATAGGAATGTGCAGTTATCGAGGAAGTGTAAGGATAATAAGCCTATAGCACACCTCAGATCCTGTGCTGCAGTTTGTGCATATTACATTTGCATGTAATGTCTTGATTTTTAATCCTGTTAAGGTCAAACGAAAGGGATAGACAAGAAGAGAAGAGAAGATAGAAAAGAGAAGATATATATTTTGCTCCTTACATCAAGTGGCTCCATATCTTGTCAGGAGTGATTTCATTCAATTAAAAAAAAAAAAAAGTAGTGACTCCTAATTACTAATGCGATTAAAAAAAAGTTATTCACGACAAATGAGATACATTGCCATTGAGACGTAAGGAATTACTGTGGATTAGGGGCCAGATTTATAGGGATTATCAAAGCAACATCTCTAAGTGAAAGGATTTCTGAGGAACGATTTCAATTTGGCATGCCCAGTTTGTCGATCTGTGTCGTCATCCACTTAGCCACTATATGACGATGATGATGCCGTACATTTCTTTTCTGATGTTACCATTTTTTGAACTGCCATGCAACTAATGAAAACTTGCAGAAGACAAAATGGCATGTGTGGAGCAATTGGATTATACAGAATCTTGCCTCAATGAAGAAAATGATTTCCAAAGAAATCTGACCAGAGATAAATCTGGAAGCCAAGTTTTAAAAGCCGTCCAACATATGCCAACATGTAAATCGATGATGATGACTTGTTGAGTATCATTCATTCATTTTGAATGAATCAGATCATTATTGTTGGCATTTGTTGCTCTGATATCTTTCTAGTTAGAATTCTTTCTAGTAAGGTATTGAGTACCTATGGGAGGGACTACGTGAAGGTTGCCAACATCCCTAAGTGAAATTAATTTTACTAACAGAACCAGTGGAAATTTCATGGTAGCTGAAATTTTTTAAAACGCATAAATAAAATGAATAAAAAATAAAATAAAACCAAAAAAAAAACAACGAATTTAAGACAATTTTTTTAGCAAATTCTTTTTTAACTTTTTAAAGCAAAAAAGAATTGATTTTAAAAATTTAGATATTTTTCATGGAAAATTCAAAACAACACATTGTTTTGTTTTTTTCTGAACTTTTTTATATAAATTATAAAAGAACAGATGTTTTATGAGATTAAATGGTAATAAGAACGAAGGAACACAGGATTTTTAGGAAATGAACATGTATTCACATATATTACAAGCAAAGAAAGTTGAGCAATACCATTCCTCAACGGTGGGGGCGTGTGCACACGACCTCCTTGGTTGCGTGCCAATCTCTGACTCCAGGCATTGGTCTCATCAGTGACATCACCAGAGGAAGTGACGTCATGAGATAGTCTATTAATCCCATGGAGGGGCATCTCCAACACCCCCCTCCCAAGCTTCTTGTTCGTAAAAGCTGTCAGTACCTATTCCTTTTAGGGTTTACCATCAATGGCTCGGTAAACTTTCTCTTACGGAACGACCATCGTAGTTCAGGTGTTGGTTGAGGAGGTTCAGGGTCAAAAGTTTTAAAGAGTGTCTATCGGCTCATCTTCCAATGGTGGACTGTCGCTGGTTTCAACTGATCGACATCTTAGTTGGTTCTGGTAATGTTTGTGGGTATATGTTGGTCCTTGGATGATATATACCATGTCACCGACTCTCTTAAGTTGTAACTCCGAAGTTCTTTTGAAGTTAATTAGAATTTTTTTCTTTTTTTGTGGAGTTAACCCGTGTGAAAATCGAATCTATCGTCGCCAGTTGTTATGGGGTTAAATGGTAATAAGAATGAAGGAACACAGGATTTTTAGGAAACGAACATATATTACAAGCAAAGCAAGTTGAGCAATACCATTCCTCAAGGGTGAAGCGTGTGCACCCGACCTCTTTGGTCGCGTACCAATCTCTGACTCTGGGCACCGGTCTTGTTACCAAAAGTGACGTCATTAAAGAAAGTGACGTCATGAGACAGTCCATTAATCCCATGAAGGGGCGTCTCCAACAAGATATCAATTCACTTGCACATTTTTTTTAATTTTCAAAAGAAACTATAAAAAAAAAAACTTACAGTCTTCTTTCAACATGACATATTTTTTAAATTATAAAATAAAATAGCCAAATTGAAACCATAAACAGACAGACAGGTTTTTTGTTAAAATTTTAGACAGGAAATGGTTTTAATGATTTTTAACTGATAAAGAGAGACTATAAAGGGAGATAATTCATTTCTCATTAATGTTTGCGATGATGTTTTTTCTGACACTGGACATAGGGACAAGTAATTTAATATTTAGATAGTACTAGCGAGGTGTGGAGTGGGGGGGGGTAAATCAAAACAAAATGGAAAATTAAGAATAAGCGAACATAATAACACTGAATATGATAATTTTTTTAATAAATCGAACCCCCCACCAAAAAAAAACAGTGAACGTGATGCAAAATAAAGCATAAGCGAACGAAAAAGAAATGGCATGAATAATGTTTAATTGTTAAAACTCCTTAAAAAAGTTGGACAAACAAAAACAAAGAAAACAGCGAACGTGATGGAAAAATATAAAAAAAAGCAAACGACAAATCACATAACAGTTTCAATATTAAAACTTTAGAAAGCGAAAAAAATATGTCTGATATTTCAGCTCAAACATGCAATCTTAAGTTAACGACGCTGTCACTATAACGACTGGTCTATGATTGTGTGAGCGAAGTTTGGTTGTTTTTTTTTGATATTTAAACGAATTCAAGAAAGAACATTTTTGGCGCGTGCGTGTTTGGCTAAATTGTCATGTAGGAACGAGTTTTATCTACCCCCTCCCTGTAGAAAAGTGCCCAGTTGAGGGTGAAAGAATAAATGTTTTTAACCAATTATTCGATATTTGTCGTCTGAAGAGTCCAGCTTCAAAACGACATGAAAATTCGCTGCCTCTGTCAAAAGTTTTAGGCAGACATACAAACATATACATACATTTAAACAGATTTTTGCCCTTTATATTATAGACTAACGTGGGTGCCCGGCGTTGCCCGCATATTTTGGAGGTGTAAAAGAAAAAAAAAGTTTTAGTAGGAAGGTAGCTCGAACCAGAAGCCTTGAAGCGAAGGTGGAAAAGAAAAGGGAAAAAACCTGACATCTTATCACTCGGCCACGACAGGAGAGGAACTGAAAAGCGTTTTAATTTAATGATTAAAAAGTTACATGACAGGTGCATGAATTTAATGAGGTCAAACATTGCACCATAGGGGAATGAAATTAACTTTGGCTGCAAGTCAGTTTCCATCAAAGATGTTGGGGAAAACCAGCTCCTCGTATTAAAGGGAGTGTCCAAATGAATAGCAATTTTCTGATATAAGGGGTTTTCCCTGCATTGATCAAAGCTTTATTGCTTTCTGGACCTTCCTGGCATGAAAGCCGGGAACACTGCCTTCGCTTCAGATTAGTTTTGCTTTTATACGAAAAAGCCAAACACACACGAGGGGAGCCGAAGTAGCAAGAATTTTGTAAAAGTCGATGTAAATAAATCTAGATGCGATGCGCATTCGCAAATCATAGATATTACAATCTACACGGTATATAAAAAGTTGCAAGAAATAGTAACCCCCACAAAGAACTCCCCCCCCCCCCCCGAAAAAAAAAGCCTTTGCTGGACATACAAAAAATGTGCACACACATTTTGCTTTTTATATATATATATAAACTAGTGAGAGTGCCCGGTGTTACCCAGGTGTTTGGAGGAGTGTGTGAAGGGGGTGGGTGGAGAAAGAAGTGGCTTACCGTTAAAGCGTTTGTGCCTGCAGAGCACAAATTAAGAATCAAGATCGCGCCCGCATGCTTTTATGTGGAAAAAAGTCTTGGGGAATCTTGGAGAATCTCGTGCCCTGGTTCCATAAATAACGAGGAAAGGAAAGCGGGAGGAGAGACGATTTTTAGTCACTAAAGCAAACAGAGGTGTGTAAAAGAAGAGGTAGAAGAAAAGAGTTTGGTGAACGAAACAAACAACGACTCGGTTGAAAGTAGAGTTGTAACGAACACAAGCTATTCTGGCATGGCGTCAGGATTTGACCCCAAGCTAATTCCCCTGTTTGATGGCAGTAGCACTGATCACTCAGTGCAGGAATCGGTGGAAAAAGCAGAATTAATTTGTCAGCTCAGTGGGGTGAAGCGTATGGAATGCGTGGTCCCAATGCGCCTCACTGGGGGAGCATATGCAGTATACCAGCAGTTGGCTGATGAGAAAACAGATTTTGCCTGCATCAAGCGCGCCCTTTTTACAGCATTTGCGTTAGATCCAGTTACTACATGGAAGGAATTCATGGCCCGAAAATTACATCCTGGGGAAACGGTGGATGTGTATCTGGCTGAACTAAAAAAGCTATCGGTCCTTTTTGGAGGGATGTCAGATAAAGGCTTGGTGTGCGCCTTTGTTGCAGGATTACCTAAGAGTGTGGAAGATCTGCTCCGTGCCTCATCCCAAGTGGACGAAATGGACATATCGGAAGTATTGGCGTGGGCACGAGCAATATTAAAGAAAAGCCCTAACACTATAGACCAAGCAGCAGCTGCACAACCATCACAGGTTTGATTGCAGGACCTAAGCGCAGCTACAACCTGCTATAAGTGTGGAGGACCCAACCATTTGGCCCGTGATTGTCTTTCGTCACATCAACCAACTCGGAAACTTGACGGGCTGCAATGCTACAAGTGCAAAAGACGCGGACACCTGGCCCGCACCTGTCCAGGAAACAGGCAAGGGGAAGAGGCTACAGCACCAGTCTTCTCCCCAGATCGTCATTGAGCAGGGCGCTACCCACTGTAAGCATACACATTAATGGAAGCGAGCGCCTCGCGCTTGTGGACACTGGGTGCACCCAGACTCTCGTAAGCAAGATATGCCGTGCCACTTGAAAAGCAGAGAGAATTCCGGTACTAACTGTAGACGGAGGTTCACTAGCCTCTTGTGGGGGTGAGCATTATCCGCACAAGCATCAACAACGGGCCTACAGTAGCTGTGCGAGCTCTGGTTGTGGAGGGAGAGCTTCTCGGGTACGACCTACTCCTGGGTATGGACTTGATTACACAACTGGGTGGAATTACTGTGGACAGAACCGGCAAGGTACAGTTCTCCCGATGTGAGGAACATGTTTGTGCTGCCATAACTCTCGACGAGCCTATCATGACTGACTCAGCATGCACTCATCGGTGGATAACCGATGCATTAAGTGGAAGAGCACGGCTGACGACATGAGCATCAAGTGAGATGTTAATTCGAAGACGGCTTGCCACCTTGGTCGACACCATCACGGAGTACGTCCTGACCGTGGACGTGGTGTTGATTAGGTCTGCGCTCAACAGAGCAGATGCGCTGACAAGAGTCCCTCAACGATGGCTTCTGGCTGGTGCTCGGAGAGATTATGATAATCTGCAAAACATGTGCAGCAGTTGTGTGTAATGTGGATGCAGCGCGCATCATGGTCATTCATCGACAGTGTGGACATCCTGGCATCAAGCGGACACTGTACTTTATCAAGATGATTGATCCAGGAGTAGAAAAAAAAGATATCCGAAGAGTGGTGGAAAGTTGCGAGGCCTGCCAATCCATCGACCCAGCTCCAGCACGATGGAAGAAAAGGAAGTTGGGAGTGAGTGGTAAGTGGCAGAGAGTGGGCATGGACATCACACACTACGGTGGCAACCACTTCCTTACCCTCATCGATTGTGGGCCTACACGTTTCGCAGTCTGGAGACTCCTCGAGCGCCAGGACTCTTGCAACATTATTCGCCAGCTGTCATCCGTGTTCTGTGAAAGAGGTGCGCCCGATGAAGTGCTGACGGACAACGACCCAGCCTTTTGCAGCCATCAGATGAGGCAGTTCTTACAAGAATGGGGTGTGCGGTTGCGGCTTAGATGCGCTTATGTGCCTTCTGGCAATGGTATAGCTGAGAGAAGCCATCACAGCATCAAAACAATTGCAGCCAGGAAGCAGTGCACCATCGCAGAAGCTGTGTACTGGTATAATCTCATGCCGAAGGACGGCGTCTCTCCAGGAACGGCGCCTGCAAACGCAATCTATCAGTACCGTGTTCGAGAAAAAGGAATCCACCCAGATACAACTGTGGCCACTGAAATAGAATGAAATCGATATGCCAAAGGGGATGCTGTCTGGGTGAAGCCACCAGGAAACCGATGTACTGAAAAGTATAAACGGGGCACAGTGACTGATGTGGTGAGTCAGCAGTGTGTCCAGGTTGATGGCGTACCCCATCACGTTAGGGATCTACGGCCGGCGACACATGTACCACCTCCAGTGGACGATGAGAGTGACTGACTCTGAGACGAGTGGGCCATCGCTTTGGTTTGCACCATCCCTATCAAGCAGTAACTGATATTAGTAGCCTCCACGGAGATGAAGCCTTCCCCAACCATCAGGCGGTGGATGAGAGTGCACGCAAAGACGAGAGCAGCACTGTCCCCCTTCGCAGAAGCACCCGACGGCGGCGATCGCCACCCCCCTGCCGTCTCTGTGATCATGAGATCAGGGGGGAGTGTGGAGAAAGAAGTGGCTTACCGTTAAAGCGGCTGCGCGTTTGTGCCTGCAGAGCACAAATTGAGAATCAAGATCGTGCCCGCATGCGTTTATGTGGAAAAAAGTCTCGTGAAATCTCGGGGAATCTCGTGCCCTGGTTCCATAAATAACGAGGAAAGGAAAGCGAGAGGAGAGACGATTTTTAGTCACTAAAGCGAACAGGCGTGTGTAAAAGAAGAGGTAGAATAAAAGAGTGTGGTGAACGAAACAAACAACGACTCAGTTGAAAGTAGAGTTGTAATGAACACAGGGGGTTCTTAAAAAAATTGGAAAAACCAAAACAAAAAGAAAACAACAAACGTAAAAAAAGTAAAAAATGAACGTGCTAGGAGAAACAAAAAAAACAAAAAAAAAACAGCGAAAAGCAGAGAAAAAATAGCATAAATAACCCTGTTTCAATATTGAAAAAAAAAAAAATTTACCTGATACCTCGGATCAAACCGGCAATCTTAAGATAACAATGCTAATTACCGCGTGTTTGGAGGTGCGTGTGTTTTTGGGTAAATGAAAACAAAAATCGTTGGCCAGGTGTTTGTTTTAAAAAAACCCGAAGCCTTGACGTGCAATTGGAAAATAATAAAGTGTGAAACAAAACGTGCAACGTTTAATGGTAGGTGCCCGTTTTTGACAACTTAATGACGTCAACTTTGAGTGCGGGAAAGTGTTTTATTTACCGCGAGTCTGTTCGCTTCTTTTTTTATACGAAAAAGCTTAATGCACATGCGGCGATCTAAAAATCTTGAATATTTATCTTTTGAAAGTCGGGCAAATTAAATAGACAGGCGACCCCGGTTGTTGACTTGTAGATATTATCATTTAGGCGTGATATAAAAAGTTTTAAGTGAGTCGACCGATCGCTTCTCGGAAAAAAGCCTTTCTTGGACATACACAAAATGCGAACATGCATATACATTTTCGCTTTTATATTTATAGACTAGCGGGGAGGGGAGTACCCAGCGTTGCCCGGGTGTTTGGAGGTGTGTGTGTTTTTGGGTAAATCAAAATAAAAATCGTTGCCCCGGTGTTTGTTTTAAAAAATAAAAAAGTTTTGGTAGATATGTAGGAAGGATTGAACTTGAAGCCTAGATGCGCAGTTGGAAAGTGTGAAAAAAAAAAAAAAGGTGCAATGTTTAACGGAAACATGTTTGAATTTATTTAAGTAAGATTAAGAATTGGCAGGTGCCCGTACTTGACGACTTAATGAGGTCAACTTCCAGTGTGGGGCAGTATTTTATCTATTGCGGGTCTGTTCGCTTCTTTTTTTATACGAAAAAGTCAAATCCACATGTGGCGATTGAAAAATGTTTAATATTTAACCTTTGAAAGTCGGACAAATTAAATAGACAGGCGACCTCCTTTGTTAACTCATAGATATTATGATTTCGACGTGATATAAAAAGTTTTAAGAAGTTGTGAGCCGACCGATCGCTTCTCGGAAAAAAAGCCTTTCTCGGACATACACGAAAACACACACACACACACAAACATTTTCGCTTTTATATACATAGACTAACGGGGATACCCGGCGTTGCCTGGGTGTTTGTAAGTGTGTGTGTTTAGGGGGGGATTAAATCAGAACAAATACAAAACTTAACTTAAAGAGGTTTGATTTACAGGTGGCCACTTAATGAGGTCATCACAGGAGTGTTACAACGATGTAAGACGAGATTGACCAATCAAATCAAGTTTGTATTTATTTGATTCCCCACTGAGCAAATTAGGCAAAAGGCCGTTTGTTAATGTGGAGAGATTGAGGAAAAAGGGATCAGCTCCCGCAGGGAGCAGTGGATCTGGATAGTGACAATTGGTATGAAGGGTCTCCCCTACATTGACCAATAACTGATTGCTACAAGAGCAATGGTCTTATATGTGGGGTTGCCTTCACATATAGTCTTTGATTGCAGCATCTGCCGGAACAGATACTACACTTTGATCTTGGCCCAAAGACCAGGAAAGACCCCCGTGGACCGGGGAGAGGCGGTAGCTATTCGAATCGAGTTTCGCTTTTTTTATACAAAAAAAAAACGAAAGCAACACGCGGCGATCCAAAAATCTGGAATATTTAGCTTTTCAAAGTTAGGCAAATTAAATAGACAGGCGATCCCCGTTGTTAACTCATAGATATTATGATTTAGACGTGATATAAAAAGTTTTAAGAATGAGGGAGCCGAGCGAGCAGTCCCGGAAAAAAACTTTTGTGGACATACATAAAAAGTGTACATACATATATACATTCACACACACATTTTGCCTTTTATATTTTGCATATCCAGATTGTCAGTCCGTGTCATTAGCTATATGGCCTTCATCAGGAAGGTGATGATGATAACAAGGAGGATGACGGAGATGCTGCCACTGATGATAATGAGGTCACACATTTCTTTTCTGACGTCACAATTTTCTGAACCGCTACCCTGCCAATGAAAACGTGCAGCAGAAGAAGCGGCATGTGTAAAGTAAGTAATTGGATTAATAATGTTTGACGCATCAGAGGAAATGGCTGCAAAATGCAATTTCATTAAACATTCTTTTATTTTCTTTTTGCTAAGAAAATGGCAGAGAGCGGGAGAGGGACAAAAAAAAAAAAAAAAAAAAAAAAGATGTTTTCATTTTCTTTGACTTGAGGTGAAAAAAGATTAAAAACAAAACAAAAAAGAAAAAACAGCGATGAAATTGATATTTAGACTCAAAGTGTTTTCCATCTTTGGAGAAAAAAAAAATGGTACTTTTGCACTTAAGACGGACTTCAGCAGTTTGTGAACCGCCTCTTCCATGCTTGCAAGAATTTTGGATTGGCTATCAGCCTGAAAAAGGCAAAAGTAATGATGCAGGGAACAGAGACCCTTGCAGGCGCCTCCATCGACGGGTACAGCTGTGCTAAAATAATAACATTATTTAGAAAGCCATTCTTAACTTGGGGGGGAGGGAGTTTTGCTTCACCTAACTATTTAATAAAAGAAAAGATATAAAACTCGAATTTAACTTGAAAATATGATTTAAAAAAAAAAAAAAAAAAATAGCACGGTAACATAAGTGCATAAGCACCAAAAATAAGTTTAAAGATTTTGTGAAATATTCAATCGTACGACTTTTACCGAACTACACATAGAAAGAGTTAGTTAACCCCCCCCCCAAAAAAAAAACAGTTTGATTCAAATTCTGTGAAAGTGCAAACTTTTATTATATCATATTATGTTGGATTATTCAGATGACTGTCCTTATCTTGAATTTTATTTCACAACGCTTTGGTTATTGCAAACTCTGACCTTCTTCAGGTGTATCTTGTTGAACTCGGGAATCTTTCTGTTGAACTCAGGAAATTGCATGAAATTTGGAACGGAACGCTTTATTTAATACATGAGGGAATAGTGTGCTCTAAATAATTCACAAGGACCGTGACATAATGTATAAAGTACTAAGTATAAATCACATGTGACACTCTTCTGGAGGTTGAAGGTTCAATCCTTAGTGTGGTCAATATGAAGAAGACAATTACGAATTACTTAGGACTCCTATCTAGTCATAACTGATGAAAGGAGAGCATAAAGGATTACCTTAGAAATTCTGTGCAGATTTTGAGAGTTTGACAGAAAGATTCACAAGTTTGACAAAACACACTTGAAGAGGGTTGGAGGTTACATCGACCGAAACGTTGTGAAAATAACACTCAAGATGAGAACAGTAGTCCAAATAATACGAATTGTCAATCCTCATCTAAAAATTTCAAAAACATCATATCGATTATACTAATTTTGAGTCAATTTACATTCGTTTCCCCCCTAAAGCTTTTTTTTTCTTCTAGAGTTTCATAAGTATATTCTCAAATATTCTTCAGTTTGGCGATTGATTTATATTTGAAAATAAAAATTAAATTGGATTTGCAAGTGATTCACCTATTGACCCATTTCTTACTACGTTGCTGCTTATCTATCTTCCTTCTCTCACTGTATATTGTTTGACCTCTGCTTTTATTGTATACAGTATCTATCACTCTTCTTTTCGTTATTCTCTCCGTCTCTAATGAGACCAACGAACAAAATACCGTCTCAAACTTAATTTTGGCAGATCAATGAAAATTCTATTCCAAAGTGTTAGAGAATTTCCTCAAGTGATTATAAAATCATATGATATAACATATGCTATCAGGGCTTGTATATATGGTTAAGAAGTAAGTTTCTTAACAGAGTACTGTCTGTGAAATAAAAAAGTTAGCCTACATACGAGATTGTGATTTCTTAGTCGTTTAATCACTGCAGATCGTTCTTATACCTGCATTTGGCTTTATAAATGTTAAAGTTCACTTAATTCTCGTTTCAATTGATGCTGGCCCTGGGGTTATGTTATTTGCTGATGGAGTCGGAGATGGCATCGTGGCCGCGTTTGAATCCCATAACCAGCGGCAATCATGACTTCCTGCACGGATGATTCTGAATGAATGAGACACTAGTGTCTGTAGGTATAAAAAAAAATAATATATATATATATATATATATATATATATATATATATATATATATAAAAAATTAATGGTTTAAAGACCAAAGAAGTGCAGACTCTCTTTCAATAAATAAACATTTATTTATCAAAATTAAATTCGATATTTCGATTCATAACAATCTTCATCAAGAAAACACATTTATTTATTTATTATTTTTTTTACGTGTCATGGCGATGGGTAAGGCTTGGCACGTTTTCCTTCAGATGTTGTCAAGAAAGATGTGTCAAGCCTTACCACGAAAGAGAGACCAATTTCATGAACGTAAAATTCCGATAATGCAACTCAGCTTTTATCAAGAAAGAAACAAGAAGAAACCAGTTTTACCGCCAAACACCTCACCTCCAACACTACCCATTCCAAATGTCTGCTGGCTGTCATTTTCTGAATATAAAATGCTTTTAACTTTTTAACATGAACAATAAAAAGTTATTGTATACTTTTGAAAGACTTTTCATTGTCTGTTTCATGTTATTCTATAGTCATCAATATTTTTCATTTGAAAAATTAAAAACAAAACAACAAAACAATCCTAATAATAAAACAACTACTTGTTATGTAATTATTGTGGTGCGTCCACCCTACAGATAATAATGAACTCTTCCACTTACTATAAACATCTGGAGAATATGTCTCTGCGATTATGCACGAGTCTTGCACACGTGGCAGTCGGACTGACGTATACCCATACTCCCTCTTTGTTGTTTTTGCTTTTCTGTCTTATATATATTGCTTTCTCTAATTATCGAGTTGTATTTTACTTCTAAACCCTTATGGAGTCACAACAGTAATGCTTGCACAGAGAGTACTCACAGCTGGCGGCCTTTTGTCAGATATATGCAGGTGCGAAATAAAAAATAAAACAATATAAGAGTGACCTTTAAAACGGGATGCAACATGGTCGTCTTCAAATCCAATGTCAACAAACACTCGTCTTTATTGTACTTGTTTCTTGAGTTAGACACAAAAAGTTGTTTTTTAACGTGGGGAAAAATTCCAGCCTTCCCCCCCCAAAAGAGGCACTTTAGATTGGTAAAAAAAATAAAAAATTACCTCTATCTAGAAGGATTTCTCGCTCACTGATTGAGGAAAGAAAAGTTGAAGTGTAGTATCAGAACAGTGGCTACATTTTGCTTTTAATCTAAAGACCAAAAAATTAATAAAATTTTGTTCATCCCGTTTATCATTTTCAATCCTCTTAATATTTCTCATCATTTCAAATCTATCCAATCCATTAACCTTTATCCTCGAGTTTCTTTTAGCCTGGTGACTCAATAGTAAATAAATAAATAAATAAAAAGAATATGAATATTACAAGTCACAGAAGTAGTTTGTCAGGGTTTCATCAATTGGTCAAATTATCTTGGACAACCTTAGGCAAAATGCTTCCCCCTTTTTCTACCTAACCACAACAAAGTCCATCATCTCTTGACTTCACTACTTCCGGCTTGGCCTGCTTTATTATCTGTTACTAGTACTACATGGCATTGTTACATAGTCGGTTCGGGCAATGCAGAGTTAGTCGGACAATTATTATATAAACCGTGTCTATATACTGCCCGACTATACGACAGCATAAGGATTATTAAACGTTCAACTTTAACGTTGCAGAAACAAACAAACATAAATAACTAAATCTGACTCAACTTTTCTTTCCTTTTTTAACTAAAGTCGTTTATTACCGTTTTTCTTTCTCCCTGTCTCGACACCCGCTTAAAAGTCTCTTGTTTCTGCTCCACTACACGCCAGCCGTAGACTGCCATTTCTTATACGTCCATCTTTTTTGACTGCACTCTTTCTTCTCCTTTCATTTTACACATCCATCTCCTTCGGCGCCGACTTTGTTTCTCCCTGACCACGTGGCGTCCTTTTTTTTCTTTTCCTTCAGCTGCAAGCCCAAGCACACTTTCCAATTTGCATATGCGTTCAAACGCTGCTCCTGCTACTAATACAATCGCTTGCCATCCATTCTTCGGATACTGCTAATATTTTCACACACACTCATATGCGCTCTGGTACACAACTTTTGCTTGATACTTTTTTCCTTTGTGTCATAATTCCATGTAAACAATTCTTCGGGAGTTTTAAACCTATCACCCAAGATGAGAACAGCAGTACGAATAATACAAATTATCAATCCTCATCTCAAAAATTCAGAAACATGTATTCAGAAACATCTCCTTTAAAATTTAAAAATATTTTATTTCGCTGAAATTTATACCATACTAATAGATGTACCTGGCGTTGCTTGGTATTAAACAATGCTAAATAAATAAAAAAAACAAAAAAAAAAAAAAAACGGTAAGAAACTGAGACATTCATATGCGAATATTATGTTTTTTTCCAAACAGTTCACTTCTTGTCGGTAAAAAACAAAATACTTGAGCTGAGATCGAAACCAAAAACTAAAGACTGCGAGTCAAGTACGATAACCATTAGGTCCGTTTGTCACGATTTTTAAAGTGTTTTCAAACCTACTTATTCTCAACATAAGGAAGCTGTCATGTGAACGATTTGCGCATGCACAGTTGTGAAACAGTTGACGAACAGATAAAAATCTGATGACCCCTCCCCCAAAGTACTAATTTTTCAATTTTGAACCCTTAGCAGCCCTTTTTTTCTGGATGAAAATCGATAAAAGTTTTCCATGTGTCTGAATACCCTGTATACTAAATTCTAAGTCTGTAGATCAAAAATTCATTGAGTATATAGGTTGAGAGTTATCCTCACACACATACACATTCTCACTTCTATAGATATATAGATGTATAAATTCTTCGTGAAAGACATTAGAAATGGTCTTGAATCTCTGTTACCATTTACGTACCGAGTAACCCATTGGAACAGAACTCCATTAAAATATGAAATATGTATATCAAACTTATGAGCACAGTGAAAAAAAAACCAAAAAAAACCCCCACAGTATTCATCCTCGTTCAATCTCGAGCCACGTTGGGTTTTCCAACCAGTTTTTAAATGCAAACTTCGTTTGGTTTAAATTTTAATATTTTATTTTTCATATTTTGCTTTTACAAACTATCTGAAATTTAGTATACTCAAAGAGTTTTGGTACGAAATTTTGCTTGAACTCTTCTTGACACGACAGCAAAACATTATATAGAATGCGTTTTGTTTTTATTCCTTAGACGATTCGTTTTATTCTGTTTAATGTAAGTCTCTATTTTTAAAGCCTCGTCCAATATTTCAAAGTCCGTTTGAAAAACAAAATTGAAAAAAAAAAAAAAAAAAAAAAAAAAAATTAACAACCTTTCTGTCTGTCTGAGTAGGCTTTTTCTTCCAATGAAGATGTGTCGAGTAGATCATGACATTTTTGCCAATTCAACGCGGCACTTGACGTGCTCGATGGCACTTAGATGTCTCTACTTCTTTACGGAGAGAGACAAAACCAGATGAACGCAACTGTTTTACTTTCCTACTTGACCTGTAGTCCAAGAAGATTAAAAAGACTATTTCAAAGTTTCGCTCGTGCCATAATCCCTGAGTAATTCTTCACACTCACACTGCTATGGAAAAAGAACTTTATTACTTTTAGAAATAGACCAACTTTTCGAGTGGATAGCCGAGTAGTCAAGCGCATTGGATACTACACAATCAAACAAACACTTCCCAGAATAAAGGGCGTCAAATAATTGAGAGATAAAAAATTCTTGCTTGAATGCAACGTCGCAACGATGTTTACATGATAATGGATTATCCACTCATGAACAAGTAGCCAATCAGAACTCGGAGAATGAGTATAATTGAGCATTTTCAGCCTTTTAAAAAACCGGCTTTCTAGTATTCTTGTGAGTTTGTACCACAATTGACTACTAAATTCAATACAAGATCAACCATTAAGTCATCTATATATATATATAAAAGCGAAGATGTGTGTATGTATGTTTGTATGTATGTGTGTATGTGTGTTTGTGTGTCCGCTAAAAACTTTCGACAGACAGAACAAAAATTGACAAACTTGGTATCATATTGAAGCTCCATCCTTCGCCCCAAAAATATCGAAAAAATTAGCCAAAAACGTTCATTTTTTCACCCTGAAATCGACAATTTTCTACGGGGGGGGGGTCAACAAAACACATCCTCTCATGACGAGATCGGTTCTACGCATGTGTCAGATGACGTCATGACCTGATTTAGTTTAAATAGTTGAAAAACTGGCTAAATTTCATGTACGTCGTGTTAGCTCAGTTGGTTAGAGTGTTGGTTCATTATCTAAACGTTTTGGGTTCGAATCGTGGTGTGAGATGTCTTTTTTTTTTTTCGATTTTTTAAATTTAAATATTGAACCAATGTTATTTAAGCCATTTTTCACGTAACGTTCGTTTTTCTGTTTTTTTTTTTTTACTTCGCTTATTCTTAGGTTTTCATTAACACCCCTGACCGACCACACACCCAAAAACACCGGGTACCCACCAATTTTTTCAATTTTGATATCGAAACAGGCTTATTTAAACCATTTTTCACATGTTCTTTTTTTTTTTTTGGTTTTTAGTTTTAACGTTCGTTTTTCTGTTTTCTTTTTTGTTTTTTCGATTTTTACATTTAACATCGTTTGTTTGCCTTACGTTAGTTTTTTTTTGTTTTTTTTTCGATGTTTTGATTACCCCCCCTGCTTAAGTTTTAACGTTCGTTTTTATGTTTTCTTTTCTTACTTCGCTTATTCTTAGGTTTTCATTAACAACCACACACACCTACAAACACTTGGGCAACGCCGGGTACTCCCCCTCCCCCGCTAGTCTGTATTTGTGTTAGTTTTTTTTGTGTATGTCTGTAAAAGGCTTTTTCTGAGAAGCAGTCAGTCGGCTCACAACTTCTTAAAACTTTTTATATCACATATAAATCATAATATCTACGAGTTAACAATGGAGGTCGCCTGTCTATTTAATTTGCTCGACTTTGGGAACATTTTTCGCTCGTTGCATGTGGATTAGGCTTTTTCGGATAATAAAAGCGACACTAATTCTGGCGGTATTTTTCTGGTCGTGATCGCCGGAAATGTCTGAAAGCAATCAGATTTGATCAATGTGGAAATATTTTCCTTATATCAAACAATTGCTATTCAATTTGGACAATCCCCTTTTTATAGGGAGCTGGTCCCCCCGCACAACATCTTGGGAAAATAAAAATAAAAAAGCGTTCCTGCAGTAAATGAAATACTACCCTGCAAAGTTGACCTCATTAAGTCATTAAAACATGCGCCTGCCAATTCTAAATAGTTAAATAAATTCAAACGTGTTTCTGTTAGTATTTTGCGGTGGCGCAATGATTAACGTCGCATGTTTTTTTTCACACTTTAATTTCCAACTTTGCCTCAAGGGTTTGGGTTCGATCCTCATGCTTACTTACCAAAACTTATTTTATGCCCCCCCCCCCGGAGTTTTGATTTACCCAAAACCACACACACCTCCAAAGACCCGGGCAACGCCGGTTACCTCCACTAGTCTATAATATAAATCTCACCTGTCTGTTTAAATGTATATATATGTATGTCTGCCTAAAACTTTCGACAGATGTGACAGATTTTCACAAGATCGGTATCATTTTGAAGCTCATCATCTCTGACGACAAATATCGAAAAATTGGCCAAAAACATTAATTCCTTCACCCTCATCTGGGCAGTTTTCTAGAAGCAGGGGTCGATTTTTTGCAAGCCATTTTTGCAAGTCATCGTATCGGTTGGATTGACTTTGCTTAATTTTAATGTTCTGAACATCTGGTCGTGTCATGATGGAGTCGGGGTAAGACGTCAGATTTTCTTTCACTTTCTTTTCCGCCTTCAACTGCCTGCCTACTACCACTTTTTGTTTATTGCTCAACAGTCACCTTCAAACACTTGGGCAACACTGAGCACCCAGGCTAGTCTAATATAGAAAAGGCAAAATGGGTGCGCGCATTTGTGTATGTCCACAAAAGACGTTTTTCATCAGGGTTCTCATGTCGGTTAGATTCCGGGAGAAGTTTTCACATACTTCCTAGATCCTAATATCTCAGATTTGCAACCGGACATGGTTTCTTTCATTTTTTTTTAATCGAGTTTTAAACAATTCACACCATCCTGTCGTGTCGGCTGTTTGTTTGTCTTTTTCGTATAAATAAAGCAAAACTAATTGAATGCAAAGGTCAACTCCCAGCCTTTGCCCGGGTAGTATCTGTTCTATAATTGCTCTTTGGTCAATGTAGGGGAAACCCTTCATACTGAGACAATTACTGTTTATTTTGATATTGCAAGAGTGCCCCCCACCTTTGGGGGGGGAGAGCTGGTTTTCCCCAACATTAAAAACGATCTTGTGTCTAATTTGCTTTCATGGGGAAACAAATAAAACAGCAGAAGGCGGGAAGCTTAAGTGACCTCTGCCCATATTTAAAAGCAACGTTCATTTATGTGCGTGTGTGGCGACTCCTATGATTCTTAACTTAATTACCAACTCATTGATTTCACTATCCACTATGGCGTAATGGTTAGCAAGGAAGACTAATTACCCTATGTTTTCGAGTTCGATCCCACCTCTCTATCTTTTAAAAAAAATTTTTTTTATTTCATCTTTGTACCAATATTCTCCACTTGGGCAAAACTTAATTACTAACCTCTTTTTTTCATGTTATTTTTCTCCTTCATGGTACGGGTTCGAGCCTGCTTGTCTACTATAACTTTTTTTTTTTTTTTTGCTCAACACACACCTCCAAACACTTGAGCAACGCCGGCACCCCCGCTAGGCTATAGATAAAATAGAAATTATCCCAAGCAGAACACTAAACTGCCTCGACCACCCTAAGACAATGTGTTTATCACTATTTTGCCTCACCACTTCAGATACATAATTCCTAAGACTTACTACCATTTTTTTCTACTAGGAGCAGGATAACCACTTATCAAGGCCCAAAGGCCACTCAAGGATAAAGGTTACTGAGTGTCAAATGGATGGGAAAGCATGTAATGATAGAACTTGGGTAGGGTTTAAGTATTTAAGAGGACGGCTCAACAAGAACATAATTACTAGCACAACAGAATATTATTTCATTGTTTTGATTCTCAAGTGTATATCAGTTGATATCATATATGCTTTTATATAGGGTGATGTGGTTCTCGACTCATTAACTGTAGCTGTGTTGGACATATACTCGAGAGTCAAAACAATGATAAGAATATTCTGTTGTGATAGCCCTAATAATTACATTAGATTTTAAAACGACTATGTTATAGTCAGCTAGGAAGCAGCCCCACGGTATTGTGTTCCACAGACGGAACAATTCTAGGAAATAAACTTTGCTCAGGGAACTTTAGTTTAGTTTAGTTTAGTTTTAGGCGCAGATCAAAGATTTGTGTTTCGCTATCATGTTATCTGACAATATGAAGTCATCGTCTTTTACAAAACGGCAGAAGGTGAGTCTGACCATACTTCTCTCTCTCTTCATCCATCTCTTCTCCCCTTCTCATTTCATTTTTATGTTGTTGTTCCTGGCTATCACGCAAAACTGTATCTGCAATTGAGGCTCCCATTTGTGTGTGTGGCGCCACCCCAAAATTTTCAATATTCCCAGGTTCAGCTGTGATACCACATGGTCTCCACTCGCTCAGCAATCGCTGACCCCAATATGGTTTCCATGGTCTTCTCTTCCTTCATCTTCTCTTTTGACCAGTGTCATCATCTCTTACACTGGCAGCTGCCGAGGTGTACATACGAGTTCACAAGTATCAAATTAAAATAAAACACAAAGAACATAGATTCCATGAACAACGTTTCTTTCTTAGAACTGCACGCCTATGGAACTTCTTCCATTTGCCTGCTTCCCAGCTGACTACAACTTGATTGTCTTCAAGTCCAACATAAACAAATTCTTGATGAACCGCCCCCTTAAGTAATCCAATTTACCAAATTTCTATTACTAACAATTACTACAATATTATCCTATTGACTACTGTACACTCTATAACCCTTATTCTCGAGTGGCCTACGGGCCTTGATAAGTGGTGACTCCTATGTAAAAAAAAAAAAAAAAAAAAAAGAAAGAGAAAACGGTGACAGTTGTTGTAGCTAGACGAGCGTTTGTTGCAAATTTTGATTTTATTATTGGTTTTATCACATTGTGTTTTTCCCTACACTGCCTTAGTAATTCAACTCCAGCGCGAGGTGAGAATGCTTGGGTTAGTAGATGTAGAACAGTTGAGGTATTAAGATCAGTTGATAGAAGAAAGCCAAGGAAAACATGAGAGGAATTGATAAGGATGGATTTGAAAGAAAGAAAGATAAAAAATAGGCCTGGACAGAGATAGCTTAGTTTTGAAGTCAATAAAAACTGTCCAACAGATGCAATATGTAAAATAGACCTTAAATTGAAAATGATGATTTCTGTCTACCCTATTTCCAAACTAGCTTTCTTCCTCAAAATATCTTCAATATCACACAAAACGGCAGTTGTTGATGAGGTTGTGGTGTGGTCTATGGCCTTAGAAAATGCCATCTTAGAGTGTTTTTGTGTACAGTCAAGAACCATACTGACATATAATATAAATTGGCCTATAAATGCTTTAGTGAAGGAAGTCAATGAAAGAATATATGGAACATGCATGCATAATATATAAAAGGCTATATGTCTGTCTGTCTGTCTTCATATTTTCAAACTATCTCTACTGAAACTAAAAGTCGCAGAACGGCGCTAGGGACCTCAAATGATTGGATTTTTTTATGGACGGTTCTTTTATGGGTCATTAGCCAGTTAAAATAATTTTTAAGGGGTCAAAAACGGGTCAAAATTGAAAAAATCATTATACATTTTTTGCATTCATTTTTAATCAGTTCATATGCCTATCACGTTGATACAGTGGAAACGTCACCAGCTTTGAATGTTACAGTTTTGCTTTTGGTTTCGATTCTAGCTGATGGCACCCAAATACTTTTTTGCTTTTACTTTAAAAAAATACTCTAGCTGAGATCGAAACCAAAACCTAAAGACAGTGAGTCAAGTACGACAACCATTAGACACGCTTGACATGATCTTTAAAAAGTGGTTTTAAACCTACTTATTCTTAACATAAAGAAGCTATCATATTTCATGGTCGCGCATGCGCATTCGTGAAACCGTTAACAAACAGATAAAAAGCTGATAACTCATTAGTACCAATTTTAACTCCTTAGCAGCCCTTTTTTCTGGCTGAATATCAATTAAAAAGTTTTCCACGTGTCTGAATACCCTGTATACCAAATTTCAAGCCTGTAGATCAAAAATTCGTTGAGTAAACAGATTGAGAAACGTCCTCACACATTCTCACTTTTATAGATATATAGATATAATGGGCAGAAGCATACAGGTTGTCATTAACGGACGTACATCCAAGCAGCATAACATTAATGCGGGAGTGCCTCAGGGGTCAATCCTTGGACCATTATCATTCCTGATATTCATAAACGACCTCCCTGATAATATTGTGTCCGAGATGGGTATATTTGCTGATGATACAATGCTCTATAATATGCATGAGGGAAGAACAGAGGTACATAAATCTAAGACAATGGCAGAATCGTTAGAAAATTACCTCCAGACTATAGTGGAATGGGGCTGCAAATGGATGGTAACATTTAATGCTAGTAAAACTAATCTGCTCTCCTTTAACAATTACAAGACGCCTCTCCAACCGCCTATATCTATGACAAATAGCACCCTACCTGAGAATTCTAACTTCAAACTCCTCAGCCTAACATTCACAGGAAATATGAACTGGAACAAATACATAGAGGACATTTCAAATGCTGCTGCAAAGAAGGTGGGTTCCTTCTATCGAGCTAGAAGACTACTCATGCCTGAGAGTACTCTGCACCTTTACAAGGCCACCATTCGTCTATGCATGGAGTATTTGTTGCCACATCTAGGCTGGTACATCTACCACTAGTCTCTCCCTCTTAGATAAAGTTAAAAAAAGAGTTGTCAATCTAATCGGTCCCACTTTATCAAATAAGCTCCAGCCTCTGTCCAATCGCTGCAATGTTGCATCACTTGTACATAACCCTGACAAACCTGCTTAGCAATAAGATCTCACCCCTTCACTGTTAATGTCCCTAAATGCCAAAAAGCTTTCTATTCTAATAGTTTCCTCCCTTAAGCTAGACTTTGGAATTCCCTTCCTGCTTCCCTGGCTGTACTGATATGCAGAAGTTTAAATGTAACAAACAAATATCTCGTTAATCTTTCCTAGACATGGCCCCAAACAGTAGCTCCTTACGTCCAAGTGGTGATATGCTTTGTAAGGGGTGAACACGAGTTAAAAAAAGAAAGAAAAAAAAAGATATAATTCCTGTCAGGACAATACAACAGAACAGATACTACACTTTCTTCTCGCCCTGAATTTAACATTAAAAGATAGTACCATAGTTTGAAATAAGTAAGCTGATTCAAGCATTAAAAGTCGGCACAATAGTACATTTAATAGAAGTAATTGTATAGTTCCAGCTTCAGACAAACATATACCAAATCTACGCTAGTAATAGATATACACGTGTGTGCATTTCAGTCCATCTGACAGCAAGCAAAGACATTGAAATTCAGAATACAAAATTCATGGCACAAACATTGTTTTTAATGTAAATAAAGAAAAAATATACTCAAAAAAACAAAAAAACAAAAAAAAAACTTTATAAAAGTTTTGCATGATTTTTTTTTTGTTTCATTTCATGAAGATGATTGTCACATATGCATATAATTTATGCCAGGAATAGATATTTCATATTATATAGGACAACAGGCATCCATTATCTTGTAAGAAAAAAAAAAAAAAACTAAATAAAAGAAAAACTGTTTCAGTCCTTTGTTTTTTTTTAGATGAGGATTATTATTTGGATTATTCAGATTACCATTCTCATCTTATGTTTCTGAATTTTGGAGATGAGTATTGATAATCACCATGTTGTTCTTGACCTTGAAAGAAGATGAATACATGTAAGTCTGTTGTTTGGTCGTTTTTGTTTTACGGCATATCAACCCTTTTCAGGTTATTTAATGCCGAATCCAAAGATTTTGGAGCAAAATTTTTTAATAGAATATATTTGTTGTTTTCAAGTCTGTTTTTATTCAACCCATAGTTGGGACCCTAACAGGTACTACCACTCCGGGTCAGAGTGGACCTGAGAGCAATGGCAATTAAAGGGTGGCTCCACACTCCCCAAAGCCCACAAACTGGGGCCTCACCACTGGATATAGTTTAAGGTCATATCCAGGACCATGTAGCAAGTTTGTGTGTACGAAAAGGAGCCAAATTTGAATAGGTGTTCCCCGCCTAGGTGTGGAACGCGCAGTTCTATCAAGTGTAATTTTATCCTTAGCCTCTTAGCTAGCTGAGTTAGTGCTTCACCTGCCCCTCCAGAGAAAGAAATCAATCACTACCGCCCCCCCCATTCTCTTTTCTCCATTTCCTCCCATCTAGAGAGCATCCCCACTTAGAGACTGGTCCGCAGGAGCTCCGGTTCCTTTACAAACCAAAGTGGAATGGGCAATCTATCAACTAGACGGGGTTGGGAGGGCCCTACTAACCACTACTGGTATTTTCCCTCCCCTTCCGCCCTCGACACAAATGAACTATTGTATTACCTTTATTGTTATCTTTTTTGTTTTTACACGCTAATAAAAAATGTTTTAAAAATTGGGTGCTAAGTAGGACGTCCCCAAGTATGAAAGGGCGAATGCGGTATTATGGTGAAAGAAGATTCTAGCTAAGAGAAACTTTTGTTTAGTTCTAGAGTGACAAGAATGACCAACGACCCCCATTGTTTCCCCCTCCCTTTTGAGTTGGCCTTGTGCCTAAGTTTTTTGGTTCATGTTCATTTTTTGCCTGAATAAAAGATTTAATATCTCAAAGTGTAGTATCTGTTCTGCAGATGCTACACTACACTTTTTTGGTCCCGATTAATGGAGGAAAAGTCCTTCATGACTGGTACATTTTTTATTTTTGTTACTGACCAGAGTGCCCTTTTTTTTTTTTAGGAAGCTGGTCCCCCCCCCCCATTAAAAACCGACCGCATGTCTAACTTTGCCCTTGTAGGGAGGCAAGTAAACAAAATCACTTTTATTTGGATTATTCAACCTCCAGAAGAGTGTCAATTACAACTGAATTTTACCAAGTATTTTATTCATTACACTATGGGTTATTGCAGACCAATTGATATCCAATTTATACCCTATGTGCAAGGATTCGTGGTTCAATCCTCACTGTGGGCAATCCTTAGAATACAGTTATGAATTACTTAAGACTTCTGTTTAGTTATAGCTGATGGAATGAGAGCATGCCAACCATGAAGATTAAAGAGTTCTATTCGAAATTCAGTACAGATTCCTGAGTTTGACAGAAAAGTTCCCAAGTTCAACAAGATACACTTGAAAAAGGTCAGAGGTTACATCGAGTGAAACAACAATTCTTACAATGTGATCTCTGACCTTCTCCAGGTACATCTTTTCTAAAATCTGTATAGATCGTAGATTTTGACTTAAAGATCTCTTTCGGGTTTAGTTTGTCTGATAATAATGAAGGTAATCAAGTACCCTTTTCAGAAGGTAAGGTGATAGTGTTTTTTTATTTTTTTTTGTCAACACTTTCTCCAGTGATATCTGTGGCCTCCTCCTCTCTCTTAAGAGACAATGGATAACACCTGAAAGTGTTAAATGGACGTGATAACAGGGTTTTGTAATGTGCAATGCCTAACTATACTTCTGACACAGCATTACTCAAATCCAGTAACAAGAAAAAAGATGACAAAAAAAGCAATGCTGGGTTTAGCAGAGAAAGATTGGTGGTATTTCAGGTTTTCTTCACTTAACCTCCTTAGACTTAGGAACTTTCATGTTCTGTGATGTATGAGGCAGTCAAAGTATACTACCATTTTCAACCCGAAGCCATATCCACAACATCCATTCAGCGTATTCTCATTGCAATCAAATCTCTCTCAATTGTTTGTTTGCAATTCATTTTAGGTTCCTCTTCCATTTCCACCAGAGGTTCGTTGGAACACTTGGTTAGCATTTCTCTCTGGGGCCAATCTTAGGATATGCCCGAGCTAGCCTAGATGTCATTCACAGATTATTGATGATACTAACTGTTAATGCAATCTCCGATTTCTTGGTTATGAAATTCTATCGTTCTATTTGAATCTTTCTAAGTCACTTGGCATCAAACACATCTCATGTTATTTGTTAGCTGATTTTGGGATGCCAAGTTTAATTTCTATATAACAGTGGGTACTCTTGCAGAATTTAACTCAAATCCGCAGGATTTTCTGTCAATTATGGCTTGGGCTCGACTGGCAATCACCGGATTAAGCCGAGCGTTGTTCAAATGTTGAAACGATAAATCTACATGTTTTTTTCATAAAAAAAATGTAAGTTTTTAATTTGGGGAGGTATTTTCCCTGTTTATTTTTTTAACATTTGTTGACAAAAAATAATTTGTAAATTTTCTTGAAAAAAAAAAAAATAAATAAAAAAACACTTCTGTACTTTCAGTTAACAATTTACAGTTTTCATAAAAATCATTCACCTTTTCTTATAAAAAACAATTATTTACAAAATGAAAAAAAACCTTTATTGCCAATTTTCTTTAAAAAACAGCAAAAATGTAAGTTTTCTTGAAAAACAATTTATATGGTAAAAAACTCCAAAAAACATTTGTATGGTAAAAAAAAACCCAAAAAACATTCATCTTTTCTTGAAAAAAAAGTTTTGTTGATAAAAAAATTGCAAAAAATAAATAAAAATAAACAATACAAAATTCAACTTTTCTTTAAAAAAATTAATATATATATATATATATATATATATATATATATATATATATACACACTAGCAAAAGTACCCGTCGTTGACTGGGTTCAAAAACAGCCTACAGAAAATGGACTCGGATTTATGAAAGTATGATAGGTTACGAAAAGGAAGGATTGTAAAGAGATAGCTTCGAATTTGGGGGTATCAAAACCAAAGCACAATATGATGAAAGTAAAAATAAAATAGATAAACCCCATAATTTATTATACCATACCTGTTCACACAGAAACACTTATCACAATATTCTGTGGATCTATATTCAAAAATCTTGTTAAACTTTGTGACATATTTCCATTCTATGGAGGTCAGGCGCGAACGAACACCCGATAATTTTATTATGTCATATTTCTTCAAACTGAAACATAATTACCAAAGTATACTTACGCAGATAGATATGAAAAGTTTTTATTAAAGTTTGTGCTAATTTCCATTCTATGGAGGCCAGGCGCGAACGCAGACCCCACAATTTTATTATACCATCCCTATTTAAGTTAAAACATACTTATCAAAGTATTATGTACATCTATATCAAAAACACTTGTAAACGTTTTTTTTTTAATTTTTAAATTTTTTATTTCCATTCTTTGTGGACCAGGCGCGAACACAGATCCCACAATTTTAATGAACCATTCTGCCAGATCAAACATACCCATTCCTGTGTCTTGATACATCTTCTATCATTATATGTAATCAGTTTTTTAAAATAGTCAACCATATAGGAGCCTATTCATGACCAGACACACACACATTCAGCTTTATATATATATATATATATATATTCAGTAAATTTACAGTAGGTTTTTGTTATTTTTTATTTATTGTATTTCTATTTTTTCTGGTTTGTTTGCTCTGAAATTCGTCTGTGTTACTTTGCTCTGCTTATCCAGTGACTGCCGGTCAAGTCTGAACCATAATTGATGGTAAACCCCGAAAATCCGAGTCAAATTCTGCAAGAGTACCTAATAGTGTAGATAAGGAGTTGTTATAAGATCTTAATTTTGCTCTTTTTTTTATTTCTTCAGATCTTGCAAAGCTGGTTAAATGCCGCTGAGTCCTTAGCTATCCTGCCCTGAAATTCATAGTGCATACTTCACTTAGACAAAGAATTTATTTGGAAAGTTAAATAGACCCTCCAGGGCAACTGGTAAAATGGAAGCATTTTTCAATTATGCCCGAAAAACCAAAATCAACAAGGGGAATAACTCATTTTTAATTGAAGGATCTGAAAGAGTTCTTTTCCTTACAATACAAATTTTTTTTTCACCACTTATCAAGAACAAAAGTTACTCGAGGATAAGGGTTAATGGAACAGAACTGATCTTCATATAAAAGCTGCAGTAGAACTAACGTTTTATTTTATTTTTTCTGAATAAGATTTAAAATGTGCCGACCCCTCAAAAATTTCAAAGTAAAATGAGTTTACTGCCAGGTAAGTACAACTAGTAAGTAAATAAAGTATATGGGCTCATAGCACAACGGATAAAGGCATCAATTAATAATCAGAGTTTGAAGGTTCAACCATTACTACAGGTGATAATAATTAAGAATAACATAATTAAAACTTTGTTATGATGCACGCTGGTCCATTCTGGCAAACGGACATTAAGTATTTTTAAAATTCATCCTAAATGTTTTTCATGTCACCTTGTTTAAACTTGTTTTTCTTGTTTTATTTATGTATTTATTTGTATCTACTTCCTGTCTTATTCGTCACCCTCCCCCATGCTACGCTGGTCTACCCTTTTAAGGAATAAATGGAATTACCCAGATACAAAGAATACAATTACGACTAAGTGCCATAGTAGCTAGTGATGGTAATTATGGCCACAGAATTAGACGCATACTTTCTGTAGCATACTTTTGTTAATTATACTATTGTGATTGTCTTGATTGTTACTGGCCCTCCATGGTCACAATACATTTCTATCTGATCATGGACGTTGGAACAAGAACAACCTACTATTGTATATCAAATAAAGAGTACAGTTCAAAATTCTGTATAGATTCCAAGTTTGGAAAAAGAAAAAACAAAAAAAAACATGCATTTGAAGAAGGTTGGAGGTTATATTATCTGAAACGTTATGAAAATAACAACCAAGATGAGAATAGTGAACACATATCTAAAGAAATGGCAGAAACACTAGAGGATGACCTCCAATCTGTAGTGGAATGGGGACAAAAATGGATGGTCACATTCAATGCTGCCAATACTAAACTTGTTTCCTTCAATAACTACAAGAAACCTTCTCTACCACCAATAGCAATGGCTAAAGACTCTTTATCTGAAAGTACATCTTTTAAAATCCTCGGCCTAACATTCACAGGAAACATGAGTTGGAACAATTACACTGAGAGCATTGCCAGGACCACTGCGAAAAAGGTAGGTACTCTCTACCGTGCTAGAAAGCTACTAACACCCGAAAGTATCCTGTACCTCTATACGGCCACCATTCGCCCATGTATGGAGTATTATTGTCATATTTGGGCTGGGGCATCTGCTACTAGTCTCTCACTCCTAGACAAGGTTCAAAAGAACTGTCATCTAAGCTTCAGCCTCTGTCCCACCAACGAAATGTAGCATCCCTCTGCCTGTTCTACAAGTACTTTAACGGTGAATTCTCTGACAAACCGAAAGCACTTGTACCCCCTCGACAAATACCCCTCGACGTAAATACCCCTGACAAACCCGACAAGCAGCAAAATCCCACCCCTTCACAGTAGAGATCCCTAGATGTAAGAGAGCCTTCTACTCCAGTAGTTTCTTCCCCAGAATCGCTAGACTTTGGAATTCCCTTCCAGGTTCCTGCTTCCCCAACTGTACTGACATGCAGAAGTTCAAGTGTGAACCGACATCTTGCTGCCCAACTCCCCACATAGTACCCCTGTAGCTTATGTCCCTGATAGTAGCCCCTTACAAAGTGTCAATGTGCCTTGTTTTGGGGTGAAAATGTAATTAATATATATATATATATATATATATATATATATATATATAGATAGATAGATAGATAAAAATGGTACCCGATAAAAAAGTAGCATAAGAACAGCTTGGAGCATATTAAGACAATTTGTAAGTCCAAGTAAATTTGTAAAAATCAGTATTGCATGTTTTTTTTTTCTTTTTTTATTCTGCTGTTGCAATTGTTTTGACTCTTTTGAAAATCACATAACTTACAGGAGGAACCTTCAAGGAGGTTGCCAGCATCCATAAGTGATCGTGAGGTTACAAAACGGACTGGATTCGAACTTGACCCATCCAGGTCGTCAGTCCATGTCTTTATCCACATCACCGCAACCACTTTCCAACACTTAATAAAACAAGGTTACAAAGTGGTCAAAATCTTGTAAGTTTGTGAAGAAAAAAAAAAAAAAAAAATGCGAAATAAATGGAATTTACCAAAAATTGAACAAGGATTAATGAAAAATTGAACAGGGTAAAAATCAGTCCCTGAAGTGTGATATGGTGTGTGTGTTTTGAGTATGGAGTGTTTGTGGTGTGTGTGGAGTTTGTTTTAAAGTGTGTATATTGTGTGTGAATCAATTCCTTTTGGCAAGTGAGTTAGCGAAAAGCACCTCCACCACCACCACCGCCTAAAAAAAAAAAAGGGTATGAAAGACATCAAGAGACGCGAGTGTCTTAAATGGGTATCATTATTTGATTATTGCATTGGCCAAGATTCGTAACGTCTACAAGAAATAATGCTTGTTAATTGATCAAACACTTCAACCTGATTAGTCATTTAACAAGAATAAAGGGAGCAACAAGAGGGGGGGGGGGTTGAAAACGAAAGTCGTTAATCTCATTAGTGAAAACAACACATTTTTTTTTTAATTGTTTTGCTAAGATTTTTTTTTTTTTTTTTGGTTTTAGTGACAGGAAATGAATGGAAGAAAAGGAACATGCAGAAATATGAAAAATTAAAATGTAAAATAATAATAAAAAAGGTATGAGGAGTTGGAAGTTGGAAATTAAGAGGAAAGGTACGTGTTGGAGGATAGAGGGTGTGGAAAAGGGTGATGAGTTAGATATAGGGGGTGTTGAAAGAAGGATGAGTGAGAGGATAGAGGGTATGGAAAGAATTGGAGGATACAGGATGTGTGGAAAAGGGGGATGAATTGGAGGATAGGGGGCGTGAAAAAGGGGATAAGTTGGGGGATAGAGTGTGGAAAGGGGGATGAATTGGAGGATGGGAGAATGAGTATGTGAAAAGAGGGATTTGGAAGATAGAGGATGTGGAATGGAGGATGAGTTGGAAGATGGAGGATGTGGAATGGAGGATGAGTTGGAGGTTAGGGGCTGTGGAATAAGGAGTGAGCTGGAAGATAGGGAGTGTGGAAAGGGGTATGAATTGGAGGATAGGAGGTGTGAAAAGAGGGATGTGTTGGAGAATAAGGTGTGTGGAAAGGAGAAGGAGTTGGGGATAGGGTGTGTGGAAAGAGGGATGAGTTGGAGGATAGGGGATGCGGAAAGGAGGAGTTCGGAAAATAGGAGTAGCTGAAAGAAAGGTGTCAGAAAGTAGAAGTGGTGAAGAGGAAAACCTGTATGAAAGTGGTAGAATTGGAAGAAAAGTGAACAAAAAGGAGGAGGAGGGGGGAAAAGGTGAGGAGGAGGAGGAGGGAAGCTGAATGAAAGGAAGGGAAAGAGGAAAGGTTAATGAAAGGAGTAGAGAAACCGGTGAGGAAGAGGAGAAAAGGTGAAAAAGGACTAGTGATTGAAAGTTGGAGAAAAGAAGGAAAGGGTCAGAGTAAAGAATGAAGGAATGGTTAGTACCATATGAATTGGGGAGGGAGCAAAATGGAAGCAAGAAATGGGTCATTAGTAAACATCAGGTGATGCAAATCGAAGAATTAAAAAGAAGGGACGGAAATACAGTGTCGGGGAGCAGGAAATAATCGAAATAGCAAAAAGTAATTATAAATGAAGGAGAAAGAAAAAGAGAATAAAATAAAAGAGAAAAAAAGTTAAAAAAAAAAAAAAAAAGTAAAGGGAAAAGAAACGAAAAAAAAAATCTTAACTGTTTGTCACTTTCTACAAGCTCTGGTTGCTGCTGGGTGGACAAAGCGACATAGTTTTCTTGGGATTTCTGTTGGCAACCTGATAAAAAGCGAACCAAATGTTCAATGTATCTCACTTTTAAAAAAGGACGACGTTTGAAGAAAATTTTTTAAAAGTATAAAGATGAATCAGAAAACTTTAAATGTCAGGAAAATGATACAATTAGTTTTATTTACTTTTGTTGTTGTAAGTCCATTATTTCGCTAAAAATAGCACCAGCAGGGTAATAAGTCAAGTCCGTAGTTTTTTGTTTTTTTTTCTGAAGGAGGTAATTTTTTTGGAGAAGAAAAAAGTAAATAAAAATGATTTTATCATTTTCCTGACATTTAAAGTTTTCTTATTTATCTTTAAATTTTATTCAAAATAAATCTCTTATAAAAGTGTGTGACTACCTTTGTACTTAAAAAAAAAAAATATATATATATATGTTGCAAGTCCAGAGT
>NC_136514.1:27244483-27274483 GCF_053919585.1 Euprymna scolopes | reverse complement strand
AGAATTCTACCAGCAGCTTGGCAAGCTTATAACAAGAGCCCCACCATGTGACAAATTAATGCTGCTGGGGAAAGACCATAAACTCTGGAACTCTGTCATTGGGAAGCATGGACTTGGTAAATGCAACTCAAACGGCCGCCTGCTGTTAGGACTTTGCTCAGAATTTTAGCTATTCATTACCAACACTCAGTTCCAGCTACCAAATAGATTTAAGACCATGTGGAAACATCCTCGATCTCAGCATTTGCACCTTCTAGACTGTCATCGTCCGCCAGAAAGATAAAAAGGATATCCATATCACTAAATCAGCACTAAGTGTAGATGACTGTTGGACTGACCACCGTCTGGTCATCACACATGCTAAATATACCACCAGAAAGAAGCCTAAATTTGAATTAAAACAGCAATCTCGGAAAAATATAACCTCTCAAAACTTCACCTAACAGAGGTAAAAACAAAATACCAACACACCATCGAACAACAACTTTGTATAAATCCAACCAATTCTTGCAACCTGGAAGAAGAATGGTTGTCAATCAGTAAGATCATTAATGAATCAGCCAAAGTCACAGTCGGTTTAAAGAAACATCAAGACTGGTTTGATGAAAACTGTGCTGAAATTAAACAACTCATTCAAGAAAAGATAGAAGCCCGCGACCTTAGAAACTTCCATGCCGGTGAAAAACAAATTTTTGGCCCCATCAGATCATCCATCGGAACTACTTGCAGCAGACAATGCCACCATCCTCAATGATCCACAATCAATTCTGGATCGTTGGAAGGAGCATTTTGCCATTCTACTCAATAAAGAATCTTCTGCAGATGAGGACTTTCTCAAAAGACAGACTATAATATGGTCGTTTTCAAGTCCAATGTAAACAAGTCCTTGATGAGCCGTTCCTCTTAATTAATCCAATCTACCAAATTTCCACTACTTACAATTATTACGACATTGTCCCATTGACCACAGTACGCTTATTAACTCTTACTCTATCAACCCCCAACTGTTACAGTCACGAGTAACTGTTCTACATATACTAATCCAAGAAATCTCATTAGTTGTTTCAATGTGACTATACCATCAAAGTCTACTGTACTGCACGTGTCTCTCTATAATGTCTACATTTAATCTTCTTCTGAGGCTATCAGAGATAATCCTGTCATTAAAACTCAGATTACACATTCTTTCATTGTATGATTTCTCTCCATGCAACACATGTCCTCAACCCAGATTTCACTTTGCACATATGCATGATAGATCCACTCCTAACTGTTACAATTATATGAGTACATGCTCCTCCCTGTGCTGAACAAACTCGATTACTCTACCATTCAAATATACTTTACCTACATTTGAGTTCTCATCCGTCTTCATTGCATGCAAACTTTTTAGCACCTCTCAACCTACCTGTAATTCTATTGCACTAATTGTGTATCACAACTGCCACACACAATTGCATTGCATCTGACTAGACCACCTTTATTTTGGACCACTCAAGCTTTCTCCCACCTGTGTGTAAGAATGTGTGTGTGTATAATGAAGAAGGCTTGTATGTGAGTCAGGGAAAATTTCTTTCCGCCTCCACTGGCAAAGAAACGGGAAAGGGTGTTGATCATACATTCTTTGGTCCTTGGATGCAGCCGGCTGGAAAAATCTCTCTTGTTTCCTTATTTTATAGGCGTTTCTTTCACATCGGTTTGTTAATCTGATATAAATTATTTTTACTTTTGGGGGCTAAAAACGATTTTCATTGGTGTAAAATATTTTGAGTTAACACATTTTTGTGAAAACTAACCTGCCATTAAGTAGTGAAATAAAGAGGCTAGCAATTCGACTAATTTGCTTTTAACTGTTCGTTCATATCGCACCTTGATTCAGTAACTACAAATACAAATTATCCTCATCTCAAAGATTCTGAAAGGTAAAATGGAAATATGTCACATACTCATGAAGAGTTTCAGAGAGAGATTCCACATAAGTGTAACAGTGTGCGGACGTGCATATGCAAATGCAGAGCCGTGTGCAAAATGACGTCATGGTAGGGAAGAAGAAAAAGACTATAAAAAAGAATGTGTGCACAGACAGAAGAGCACACTCGAGAGGACAGAGGGCAGAGAGAAGGAGCACAATCACATTTATTCGATAAAGTACCCGGAAATATCCTTGAGTGGCCTCCGGCCTTGATAAGTAGTAACTCCTTTGTAAAAAAAAAAAAAAAAAACTCCTTGCAAAGATGTTTGACATAAGTTTAAGCCAGTGCACTAGGATAAGCACACTGACCTAAAACATGTCCAAGCTGCCCCATCTGCATTCTTTGAGAGGGGCGCATCAGGCACTTAGCAATAAACTAACCCCTTCTTAACCTGCATAGTTTACCTTCTTTCTATGTTAATTTGCACTAGTACAAAGTATATATATATATATAATTACTTCATTTAATCACATAAATTAATATACGAAGATATAATTTTGTGTAAATTTTTCAGTATTCACTTCAGCAATGCTCAATACATAGGTAGAGCTACGTAGTAAGTTATGAAAATATATATGGCAATTAAGCTACACAGAACATTCCATGTTTAATTTTTGTGAGAATTCGTCAGGCTTATGCGGAATAATCTGTGTAGCTTAAATGCCATATATATTTTCATAACTCATATATAGTAATCCACATGCAGTATCGCTTTACTGTATCACAGCTCATCAGTGCGATAGTCAGCACTTCTCACCATTATCCTATTTGGCTCTCTCTCTCTCTCTCTCTATATATATATATATATATATATATATATATATATATATATATATTAGATGGATGGCGCAACAGTTAGAAGCTCCGACTTCTTTGGGTGATCGGGGTTTCAATCCTGGCTTGAGGTAGTTGCTTGTCTAGCCGCACTGATGAGCTGTGAAACAGCGAAACAATACTGTATGTGTATGACTATATATATTTTTTCTTTCGGAATGTGAGAGATGATATAATTATTTCTACAGTTAAACAACTTTGCAGCTCATGAAAGCCAACAAACCTGAAGTCCAAGACTCGATTGCTTAAGTGGCAGGGTACTCGCTTTGCATGCAAGAGATTTGGGTTTCAAATCCTGGGTTTGACTGTGTTCAACTGGGGAGCCCAAATGAGGGCGTAACTTGATTCTTGGACTTTCGGTTTGTTGGATTTCATGGCTTGTGTGAGCTGCGATATTATTTAACTGTGGAAATAATTATATATATAAATATACACGTACAAGCTACACTACACTAACATGTTTCACTCAGCAGTTATTAATAATTAAGATCAGGCCCCCCCCCCCAAAAAAAACGACTTTTTACTGGTATACCACAGTGGGTCCCGAAATAAACGACTTTTTTTTGGTGTCCATATTGTTTAAGTGTTCATAGTTAAAAGAACTTTTTAATATGAATGCCTAAAGAGAAGACTGACGGTTTTTTACTTGATCTTAGCGTAACTACAGATTGAAACATTGTCATGGCAGTGTAGTGAAGGTTTTACATTTCTGTATGATTGAGCACGATTATATAAACCCGGTGGATATATATTTTTTTTAAATTTCACACAAATGTACTTTATGTGTTTGAGTGTTCTTAGGTTTTGTACTGGAATGCCTCTGATAAGTATCGAAAATCGATAATCAAAAAAATTCGATTAAATAGGGTACAGTCCGATTTTTACTAAAGTTAACACCCTTATACAGCCTAACATCGCAAGTGCATTTGAAAAGTTTTTTACCACACAAGCAGAAGGGCAGGCGTATAAAATCAACAGTAGGCTTTTATGATAAGACAGGGGTTCGTTCGAAATGAATGTTTCTGTTTAGAGCACACTAGAACCATGATACTTGACTTTTGCATTCTAAACTTTATTCAAACCATTATATAAAAATAATTTTATAAAGTTGACAGTAGATTCACTGCAGTGCAATGAAGACTACAATGTATTGTGAACTAAGTCACTGTGGGGAGACATGTGAAGCTTCCTCCTGGTATACCACAGTGGGTCCCGAAATAAATGGAATGTATTGTTTTATATAAACTTTTATTTTAAAAAAAAGATAAATTTCTTTGATTAAAGAAAATAAAAGTCTTTATAATCGTAACAGTCATTTTAGAATATTTAGAAAAAACAAACAAACTAATTTTGTATTGGTCTTCCCTTTTCGCTAGTATCATTCTTCCGAAAATGATACTTCTGGCAAGTTAAAGTGCATTTGTGACTTTTATCTTCTAAGCTTATACTCATATTGTCACAACCGATTTAATGTAATAAGAATTTAGTATTTATTGATGTTAGTTGGAGAAAAATTATACGTTATTAGGAAATCATATCTATACAAATGGGCCCCGAAATAGTGCATACTCTCTCCTGATGACCCAACATTATCTGGGGGACGAAATAGAATACCTCACAACTAAGTAAAGCCAGCTGATTAACAATTATATACAAGTCTACAAGTGAAATAACTAAGAAAAAAAACCCCTAAAATAGTACTATTCTCTCTTGATGCCGAAATAAGTACTTCACAAACGAAAAAAAGCCAATAAAGATGATTATATACAAGCTTATAAGATAAGCTGTTTCTTTCAAAACACAATATCTTCTGTTGTCAACTAGCTTTATAGAGAATTTCTATTACTGTTTCGGTAGCAAATTTAATTCTACATGCGTGAAGGGGATGATTTCAAACCATAAGTAAATGAGTGATTTCCTCCCTTATATCAGGTCGGTGGCAAAAGGTTTTTGCCCGTTTGTAGAAGGAGCATATTAAACCATTGTAACTGGTCGCGTACACAAAGGTGTTACAATAATATCGTCGGGGTGGGAGGGAGAGGTCTGCATTCGCGCTGTACGACCACAAACAAGGCAGCAATATAACAGTTGAAAGATATAATTGCGGAATTTCCACGGGTCCAACAAGTTAATATATACTTGTCGTAATATGTTTCACCAGCACGGCATTCAATAAGAAGAAAAAGAAAAAAAAAAAGAAAAAAGAAGAAAAAAAAATGGAGCTGTAACATGTATATGTGTGTAGCCGTTTGTTTTACAATCGGATCACATCTGATTTATTTATGAAACCTTTAGAGAATAGCTTATCAATATTGGATACGTCGAGAGAGTTAAGTTGGGTTGGGGCAAATGGTTTTCTGGAAGAGGAGAGTCTTAAAAATGATAATGGAAAACAAAAGAAAGGAATCAATATAAGCAACAAAAAATCTGTTTCATGCAAAGACAATTAACTCGTGTAACTTATCACTGGGATTCCATTTTGTATAAACACAGAAAGAAAAGAGATTTGTTCTAATTTTTATCATACATCTCTTCTATCTATTTTTCTTTCTTCTATCTATCTATATAGATATCTATCTTCTATCTTTCTTTCTATCTTCTATCTATCTATCTATCTATCTATCTATTCTTCTATCTATTCTTCTATCTATCTATTCTTCTATCTTTCTATAAAAATAAAATGAACTCATTTTTTTCTATCTATCTATCTATTCTATCTTCTATCTATCTTCTATAAAAATAAAATGAACTCATTTTTCTATAAAAATAAAATGAACTCATTTTCCCCCTCCGAGTTTGACCTTAATAGGATTGAAAATTTAGACATTTTATGCGGATGTACTATGCACAAACTGCCTCACGATATCTGAGGTGTGTTATAGGCATATTACCTATCCACTACCTCGCTGATTGGAGCTTCCTATATTTTATCTGGTGAGAGTTCACTGCCAAAACCGGTTACGATCAATGAAAGTAGTAAAGTCTTCTCTCTCTCTCTAATAAATTCATACTTCCACTGCCACCCATTTACACCGTCCGTGACCGTTCATAGGAGACAATTACGGACGAACACCGGGTTGTATTTTCATAAAAAAACTGGTCTGCAATTTAGGTGAAACGCACTACGCTTACTTTTACGTTGGTTAAAAATCAAAACAAACAACTTTACATTTTCTTTCATTAAAATAAACATTATCATACTTCAATTCTGTTTTATTTCGCGTTCTTCGGCAATTATAACATCGTTTCTTATTTTTTTTTTTATTGTAGTTTTTTTTTTTTTTTTTCCTTGTTATGAATATTTAGGAAACATACTTTATAACCATATAATTCAAACACTACCGTGTTTGAATTATATGGTTAGGTTTCAGTTTCAGTCATTTAGACCTGCTTTAAAGCTTCACCGCTCACTCATTTTTCAACCAAATTTCAAACAATTATTACGGCTTATAGATCACCTTCTCAGCTATATTGCGAAAATATTTTTTTCAGTTTTCATTAAGTAAAATAAAAGTTATGAATTTATTGGCGTTCAAAATCGTAAAATCCGTAAAGAGGTGAGCGACGTTTTTATGACTGATTTCCATAGCAACCACGTCGCTTCAGCGACTAGTGTTGCTACTAAATCACTACTGCCGTGAAAAGAGAACTAACAAGTGAAACAGAGAGAATGAAAGCAGACGAGTGCAGTACATTGTTTTACGTATGCGTTAGGTTTATGGGGGCAAAAAAATAAGACTGAAATTAAACACTGAACAAGTGAATTTACTGAAAACCTGGAAAAATCATGGATTACAATAGAAAAATGCGAGCATAAAAAGTAATATGGTAAAGCTAAGGACAAGATATTCTAGTAAATTTCACAGTGAATAAAGATTATTTGATACTGAAGATATTCTTCATAACCATACCTATTTCCAAGAGTCTTCTTCATTAAAGCCAGAGGTTTGGGGTAAATTATATATATATATATATATATATATATATATATATCGGGTAGATCAGGGAATTTGCAAACTTTTCAAGAAATATATTTTCAAGTCAATGTGTCCAAGTTCTAAGACCACTTTGAAGAATTCCACAGGAGATTTTCGGGGTCAAGTAGTGAGGAGAGAAGGAGAGAAAGGTAGAAAGAAAGAGAAAGGGGGAGAGAGAAAGGGGGGAAAACAAAGAGAGAATGAAAGAGAAAGAGAAGGCATGGTGGAGAGAAATAATAAAAGAGAAAGAGTGACTTATAAGGAAGCGCGAGAAACAAAAACAAGGGAGAAAGAGATGCCAATACTAAAAAAAAATAGAAACATGGGCCAAAAGGGGGGGGAGAGAGAGAGAGAGAGAGAGAGAGAGAGAGAGAGAGAGAGAGAGAGAGAGAGAGAGAGTCAAAGGCTGAATCCAGAGAAACCTATTCAAGAGAAAGAAACAATAGGCCAATAATGCAAGCAGTATGTTAATGTGTGAGAGAGGCGGAGGAATACTAAAAATAAACAAGAGGGAGTCAAAGGCAAAGCTATAATATGAGATAAATTGAGGGGGTGGGGTCGAAATAAATTGAATGATAGAGAATACAAGAGATTTTTTTTTTTTTTAAATAATGAAATATTCAAATATTTTCAAGCGATTTCATTGGTTGTGATTGGAAAGGTTGATACACATTTCTCAGAGAATGGGGTTTGACAAAATACTTAAGTCTAATTAATTGGACAAAGTCTGTGTGTAGGCGGTGGGGGGTCGGATGAAAAGACAAAGAAGTAAAACAACTAATTCATAGGGGCAGCATTCCCTTGATCCAGTAAGAAAAAAAAAATAAAGAAAGAAAAAAAAATTAAAAAAAAAAAATGGCCGCTTCTACTGCGTTGACGATGTGTGCTAAATTGATACAAGATAATTATTTGGAAGTCATTTTTAGAAAACAATCATCGTTTTGTCTTAGAGATAAGTCGAGGAAATGTATTAAATGTTGGAAGGATTTTGCGTAGGCCTGTCCATATGCCGACCTATATTTTGGATATAGACCTAAGTTTCTTTGTTCTTTTTAAAGACAGCTAATTGATAATGATCGAGAACAAAATAGCAGCCTTGTAATAAACAAATTCACGAGGGTGATAAGATTATTCCACGTTTGCTTTTGTTGTAATTTAAAATAAGTTTCTTAACTTTTTCTTCATATTTACCTTTCAGAATCTTTGAGATGAGGATAATTTGTATTTGGATCTGAAGTTACTGAATCAAGGTGCGATATGAACGAACAGTTAAAAGCAAATTAGTCTAATTGCTAGCCTCTTTCTTTCACTACTTAATGGCAAGTTAGTTTTCACAAAAATGTGTTAACTCAAAATATTTTACACCAATGAAAATCGTTTTTAGCCCCCAAAAGTAAAAAAATAAAATCGATATCAGATTAACAAACCGATGTGAAAGAAACGCCTATAAAATAAGGAAACAAGAGAGATTTTTCCAGCCGGCTGCATCCAAGGACCAAAGAATGTACGATCAACACCCTTTCTCGTTTCTTTGCCAGTGGAGGCGAAAAGAAATTTTCCCTGACTCACATACAAGCCTTCTTCATTATACACACACACATTCTTACACACAGGTGGGAGGAAGCTTGAGTGGTCCAAAATAAAGGTGGTCTAGTCAGATGCAATGCAATTGTTTGCGGCAATTGTGATACACAATTAGTGCAATAGAATTACAGGTAGGTTGAGAGGTGCTAAAAAGTTTGCATGCAATGAAGACGGATGAGAACTCAAATGTAGATAAAGTATATTTGAATGGTAGAGTAATCGAGTTTGTTCAGCACAGGGAGGAGCATGTACTCATATAATTGTAACAGTTAGGAGTGGATCTATCATGCATATGTGCAAAGTGAAATCTGGGTTGAGGACATGTGTTGCATGGAGAGAAATGATATAAGAATCATACAATGAAAGAATGTGTAATCTGAGTTTTAATGACAGGATTATCTCTGATAGCCTCAGAAGAAGATTAAATGTAGACATTATAGAGAGACACGTGCAGAACAGTAGACTTTGATGGTATGGTCACATTGAAACAACTGATGAGATTTCTTGGATTAGTATATGTAGAACAGTTACTTGTGACTGTAACAGTTGGAGGTTGATAGAGTAAGTGCAGGGAACTTCTGCTATTAGTAACTAGGAAGAGTCTCTCACGCATATGTGCAAAGTGAAACCTGGGTTGAGGACATGCGTTGCATGGAGAGAAAGGATATAAGAATCAATACTATGCATAATGCGAGTGTTAACGACAGGCTTATCCCTGAAGGTCAAGAAAATATGGGAGGAAATGGTAAGGGTGGATTTTAAAGAAAGAGGAATAAATAAATGAAAACCTGGGCAGAGATAGCTTAGTTTGAGAGTCAGTTTCAAAAAGTAATCCAACACATGCCTACATGGGCAATAAATCAAATATGATGATGATGATGATGAGGACAAACAAATAGATCAAATATAATGATGATGAAGACGATGATAATGATAAGATGATTTTTTTTTTTTTTTACTGTTATTTCACTCCAAGCAAGGCACAGAGCCAACTGTGAGGTACTATTTGTGACCAGATTTGCAGGGATACTATTTAGAGAGTTAGACAGCGAGATGTCTGTTTACATTACCCTTGAATTTCTGGAACCAGAGGCCCAGGAGGGAATGCTAAAGTGCAGCAGTCTGAGGGAAAAAGCTATTCGAGCAGAAAGCTTTACAGAATCTAGGGAGTGTAGGGGTGGGATTTTGCTATTTATCAGGTTTGTCGAGGGTATTGTTGTCAAAGGGGTACTTTGAGTTCAGAGCATTTACCATTGAAATACTTGTAAAACAGGCACAAGGATACCACATTTCGGTGATGGGACAGAGGTTGGAGTTTAGTAGATAGTTCAGGACTTGTTAGGTCGACAACTCCTTTTTGAACCCTGTGAAAGAGCAAGAGTCTAATGGCAGATGCACCAGCCAGATGTAGCAACAATACTCCATGTATGGGCGAACCGTGGCCTGGTAGAGATACAGGATACTCTCAGGTGTGAATAGACTTCTAGCACAGTAGAGAGAGAGAGAGAGGCCACCTTTCTTGCAGCAGCCTTGGCAATTGCCTCAATGTATTTGTTCCAATTTATGTTTGGGAATGTTAATCCTAGAAGCTTGAGGGAAGTACTTTCAGGTAGTGTATCATTAGCCATGGCAATCAGTGGTTGAGAAGGTTTCTTGTAATTATTAAAGAAAATAAGCTTAGTCTTGGCAGCAGTGAATGTTACCAACTAGTTTAAATGATGAAAATAGACCTGCAAAGACTTGAATTCAGTATAGTTGATCCGATACGTTTACAACAACACTCATTACACCAAATGGACACCCGTAAATATAAGCGTGTCAAGTCGGTTTTAAAAGTTAGCATGTGGAGTTTTCTATGAAGGCTGAATTGGAAACTTGGGCCGCAGGTGGACATTTTGAAGTCCCATGCTGTTCTTGCGTGTCAGTAAGACATGTTTATAATGTTTCTTCCCTACCCAACAAGAAGAAGGTAGAAGAATATCACCTGTGTCTTAATTAGCAGTTATCAAATTAAGATTTCCTGTAAATGTAGCCAAACCTAACATTTACTTTTGATAACTGAAAGATGTTTTAATGAGAAAGTGTAGAGTATGTTTATTTTTTGGCAACTTGGTTGAAAAATGCAACTATTGGAAACAAGTTTATTTAAAAGCACTAATTATTCCGGTCCAGATAATTGCTAATATGAAACATTTTTAAATAATCACCTAAAAATAAATATCATCTCGAGAGGGTGATAACATTTTGAAATGGAAAAATATAGATAATGCAGCTCTGTGCTCTTAGGTTTGCTTGTTTTGTTTTATAGAATATCAATTGTTTGGGGGGGGGGGTATTTAATGCAGAATCCAGTAATTTTGAAAAAAAAAAAAAAAAAAAAAAAAAAAAAAAAAAAACAAGTGAAGCATGCATGGTCCCCCGTGAGTGCACAGTGAACGAAGCATAAAAAAAAAATGACTAAGTTCAGCATCTCCCCCCCCCCATTTAGCCCCAAAAGTTCCAAGGGGATGTCAAATCCTGGTAAAAATTAACAAACAGTTTTAGGCCTTAACATATGTCAATTTGAGTTTTGCACCATGCAAAAAAAGAAATGACTGTCCATCATTGCCTCCTGCCCCATTTAGCCCCAAAAGTCCAAGGCCTTAACATATTTAAATTTGAGTTCAGCACCATGCAAAACTGCTAAATAGACATACACAGAAAATTGACAAATATGGTAAAATAGTCCCAAAAATGGAGTGTTTTTATTAGCCCTAAAAGAGCCCCTGGGGCACACCCAAGAGTTATCGCAAAGTATAGACAAACAAAATTATATAAAAATCAGTTAGTTACAACTTTTCAGAAAGTTTTATAAAAATCCAAGTCATCAATTTTTTTTAATAACACAGAAGTGTCTATTTTAGCGATTTTAACCCAAAAGGCACCTGGGGGGGGGGGGGGGGCGGAGTTTTCTTCGAAAATCTGTTCCGTTACTTTTTTTTTTTTTTTACTCATATCGTGTTTAATGTTTGCGCAAAATTTCAAAAAATTCCAAGGCGTAGTTATTGAGAAAAGTGCGGACAGACGAACGGACAAGGGTGAATTTACAGGTTCACCCTCCTTTTGTCGAGGGACCAAAAATTGTATTTCAAGTGGTTTACATCTTCAAACATATATTCATGGTCTTCAGTTTTCTTGTTTTGTTTTATGCAATATAAACCCTTTTTGGTTGGTTGGTTACGGCATATCACTCTTTTTATGCCAAAATAATACTGTTACTATTTAGACACATATTCTTAACATGGGCAGGGTGACTTAAAAAAACAAAAAAAAAAAACAAACTATTCTGTATTTTCATCTAACAAGTTAATAAACAAAAGATACTGTAAAAATTGAATTTAACTTGAAAATCCAATCTTAAAGATATCACAGTTCGGTCCGTATTCTGCATAAGTAAAATAATAATAATAATAATAATAATAATAAAAGATTCTCATGTTATTAGCTTCGTTTGGCCCTACTCTATCACAGACGTTATAAGAATAACTAAAGAGCATTTATTATCTGTTAAGCTACAACCTCATCCACCACAAAAGGTCACAGATGCTTCAAGATAAAAATCAAAAGCAGCAGCTGGTATTAAGTTGCACCAATTGACACAATGCAGGTCAGGTTGGTGAACTTCGCATATAAAACCTTTCACTCTATATAGGCTATCTCTGCTACAACATTTTGTTAAGGTATTAACCAAGGAAAATATGTTCAAAAGGTTCGAAAAAGCAAAGTGGTTGCAAACAGACAGACAAACCTATATACTATTAAACATTTATGGTGCTTTTAAAGTTTGCCTGTTCTTACACAAGTAAAACAATAGATATTTGAATATGGGCACCGTGAGCAGGTGTTGTCCTGCTGCTGTGAGAGTTATTAGGTTTGGTGGGAGGTCAGCACTGTACTGACATAGTACTTCTGTACTCTGGGTGTTGATCGTCCATCCCATTTTGGTAGATGCAGTTACAACTGCCGAAAGTGTGTCCATCATGATCCAATGCCAACTAAGGTGGCTGGGGCACATTATTCAAATGCCCAGCCACAGACTATCATGTCGAATTCTCTATGCTCAATTACTCCAAGGCTGATATGTTGCCGGTGGGCAGAGGAAGTGTTTCAAAGACCACATTAAGAGATCCCCGAAAAGATGTCAGATAGACACCTCTTCACTAGAGGAACTTGTTTCCTGCCAGGAACTCTGGCGTTTCCTTTGTTCACAGAGAGTGGACTGAGGAGAAGGGAATACAGAACCCTACTGCAAAGTGTACAAAGAAGTATGCTTGGCAGGCCATCCCTGCTCCACCCGGCACCTCCTTCATATACCCGATCTGTGACCATACCTATGGGTCTAGGATTGGACTATTTAAACACCAGCATCGGATAACGATGGACAACCAAGAAGAAGAAAACAATAGAAACATGTGATTGGGTGAAAAAAAAAAAAAAAATAGGCAGATTACATACTACTAAGGCAGTAGGTTTTACAATGTCAATACCCGAGCTCGAATCTTGTGTAAATTTAAAGGATTTCTTTTCTTTTATGATTACAAATTACAAATAAATGATATGACCATCCAATTAATCTGATCATGCCATTAGGATCTTGTTCTATAGCATCAGGAGTCACAACTCGCAGTCAACAAGTGTCCACGTTTTCAGGAGAGAGAGGTTATCGCTCTAGATGCAGTCAGTAAATTGTACTTTTTGATCGCTCACACTGAGAATTGAACCTTCCACCTTCATATTTACAATTAATTTTTCCATGTACGCTAACCATTGCATCACGGGTCATTGTGGAACAAGAGCATCCTACCCCCGTGAAGTAAATAAAGGGTTCCATTTGAAATTCCATCACAAATTCCCAAGTTTGACAAGATACACCTGAAGAAAGTTGGAGATTACATCGACCGAAACGTTGTGAAAATGACACTTAAGACGAGAACAGTAGCCCAAAGAATCTAAATAATTAATCCTCATCTCAAAAATTAAGAAACGTAATAATTTATGCACATGAAAAACAGTAACGTATGATGAAAAATATCTCAAAGAAAGAAGTAATATACAGACTTTATATATGAAAAATAGATTGGAGGTGGAAGGACCTGAACGCTCAATGAAGGGAGTTTTTAAAAATTACAGACAATTGAATTGGGATAAAATAGCGTAGTAACGTAAAAGATGGTGTCTAAAAATAATAGAAGTGATAAAATGGCGTCTAAAAATAAGAATAAGAGAACATATGAACACAAAAGTGAAAAACAACAATACACTTAATGCTATATTTTGTCACATCATGGAGAACGACCACCATTTTAATTTTAACAAAGCGACTTTCCCTAAAAACATACATAATAGATCCACACGACGTTTAATTGAGTCGGCTATAATCTCCCATTCCAACAATATAATTAAAGAAAGGGAGCAACATGGAAAAAACCCTATCTGTCGAAAATAATTATTAAAGAGAACAATTTAGACACAGGTTAAACTTGAAACATATATATATATATATATATATACTAGCAGGGGTTCCCGGCGTTGCTCGGGTGTTTGGAGGTGTATGCTGTGCAAAAAAAAGCAAAAAAACAAAAAAAATGGTTAATTTTTTAAAACTTTGACCCCTATTATGACCCCTTAAAATTTATAGTTTCGGGCTCAAATCACTTTATTAAGTTAGATCACTTTATTAAGGAACCTATATCTAAAATTTCAAGTGTCTAGACCCAAAATTGTCGGAGGAGTTTGGTAGAGTTCTTAAAGGTCAAATCGTTGAAATTTGACCCCTTAACAGCCAAATTTCTGGCTGACACCCGTCACATCGATTTTCCCAAATCTCAGTACCCGGTATTTCAAATTTCGAGTCTATAGACTAAAAATTGACAGAGTTATTGCGTAGGAAAATGTACACAGACAGACAGACAGACAGACACGTTCACTTATATATATATATATATATAAAGAAAGATCCATTCGTAATTTCACTTAATTTTATTACTTTTATTTTACTTATTTTCTGTATTTTATTTTATCACTATTTTTAGACGCCATTTTCACTTTCTATTCTTATTTTTAGACGTCATCTTTGAAGTTACTACGCTATTTTATCCCAATTCAATTGTTTGTAATTTTTAAAAACTCCCTTCGTAATCTCGTTTCATTTTATTTATTTAATCTATCACGGTTATATTTTTAGATGCAATCTTTTAAATCTCCGCGATATTTTAGCCCAATTACCTTTCTCATCTCATTTTATCAACTTATGTATTTTATTACTTTTTTATTTTTAGACGCAATCTTTCAACTTAGTATGCTAGTTTACTCCAACTTATTATTTTCTCTAATCATAAAACGTATATATGTATATAGTCATCTAATTTACAGAAGAAAACATGCTGCCCCCCCCCCCATCATTATATATATCCCCAAATCTTCCGACCCTCTCGTCAATGACCATCCCTCTTGAACAAGCCCGCATAAATCGGGCAAAACGTTGAGCGTTCAGGCCCTTCCACCTTCAATCTATTTTTCATATCGTCGGATTTCATCCATCTTAACAATCAGACTTATATATATATATATATATATATATATATATATAGATGGGTATAGGGTGTCCCAATAAAATGTATACACGCTTTAAATAATCATAAAATCAACATTCATTATAATAAAAAAAAAAGTTTTATGCATCAAAATACAGTGAACAAATATAAAAAAACAGTCAATTATCGAAAGTGTTCAATTTGGTGGCCTTTGTGGTCCATACAGACCTAACAATGCTTACTGATTGAATCCAAAATTTTGGAACTCCTGTCTTGTGAGCTGCTTGCTGAACAAATTTTAAGCCGATTGGTGAAACCTCTCAATGACTTCTCTTGCTTTTGTATGACTGGTTCACGATCGTGGTCTTCCAGAGTGGTTCTTATGGACAACTTTTAACTGTTCCTTCTTTCTCAAACTTATCTCACAAACAAATAATTGTGAGTTTTGTTGGCGAATCTAAAACGTCTTTGCACGTCACTTATGTTCTTGGTCTTCCAATAGTAATTTAGAATGATTTTTTTTTATAGTTTAGTCTTGCTTTAACCATTAATCACATAAAAAATGATTTGTAATAAATGTTGAAGTTATGTTCATTTAAAGAATGCATACATTTTATTGGGACACCCGGTATATATATATAAAGCAAGTATCCCCTCTGACGAGCTAATGAAAAACAACTCTTAGCTAGGGAAATGGATACAGTTAAACTATATATTTTATTTGACTTAAGTTAAATTCTTATTATCTTTATTATTCTTCTATGTGTGAGTAGTATTACAGCTACCGGCCAATACTAGAACATTGACCTCAAGTCATAGGTATGGCCGCCATTGAGGCGCTATGTAACAGTATCAGTGGCTGTTTTCGAAATGAGTAATACCAAGGCTTGTAATTCTGACGTTAAAGCCCACTGAGGCAGCTGATTCTATCAAACCGGCAAACATTATCTACAAGAGACATCAACTCTTGTAAACACTAACAAGTACAATCCATACACGCATTCATGCAATAGTTGAAAAGTGTAGAAAAAAGAAAAACATGCGAATTTCGCACTGTAACAGCTGAAAAAAATAAAAAGCAACATATGTGGAATAATGTCAGCTCTTTATTCGTCCACGCCTTTTTTGCAAAGACCTCCTTAATCCTTCTAGGAAGCTTAGAAGAGGCAAGGTCATGAGAGTACATTTAGAAATAGTATGAACATGAAATGAAGAGGAGTTGTGGAGTCTGAGAAAATGAATGGTTTTAGAAGTTAAAGGAATAGGGAAGCAAGGATTAGTCAACTCAAAATACAAAAAAAAAGATAATGCATGACGGAAAATGCTCCTCCCCACAAATAATGCGTGGTGCAAGATGCTCCTCCCCACAAATGATGCGTGGTGCAAGATGCGCCTTCCCACAAATGATGCGTGATGCAAGATGCGCCTTCCCACAAATGATGCGTGGTGCAAGATGCGCCTCCCCACAAATGATGCGTGATGCAAGATGCGCCTTCCCACAAATGATGCGTGGTGCAAGATGCTCCTCCCCACAAATGATTCGTGGTGCAAGATGCTCCTCCCCACAAATGATGCGTAGTGCAAGATGCGCCTTCCCACAAATGATGCGTGGTGCAAGATGCGCCTTCCCACAAATGATGTGTGGTGCAAGATGCGCCTTCCCACAAATGATGCGTGGTGCAAGATGCGCCTTCCCACAAATGATGCGTGGTGCAAGATGCGCCTTCCCACAAATGATGCGTGGTGCAAGATGCGCCTTCCCACAAATGATGCGTGGTGCAAGATGCGCCTTCCCACAAATGATGTGTGGTGCAAGATGCGCCTCCCCACAAATGATGTGTGGTGCAAGATGCGCCTTCCCACAAATGATGTGTGGTGCAAGATGCGCCTTCCCACAAATGATGTGTGGTGCAAGATGCTCCTCCCCACAAATGATGCGTGGTGCAAGATGCGCCTTCCCACAAATGATGCGTGGTGCAAGATGCGCCTTCCCACAAATGATGCGTGGTGCAAGATGCGCCTTCCCACAAATGATGCGTGATGCAAGATGCGCCTTCCCACAAATGATGCGTGGTGCAAGATGCGCCTTCCCACAAATGATGTGTGGTGCAAGATGCTCCTCCCTACAAATGATGCGTGGTGCAAGATGCTCCTCCCCACAAATGATGCATGGTGCAAGATGCTCCTCCCCACAAATGATTCGTGGTGCAAGATGCTCCTCCCCACAAATGATGCGTGGTGCAAGATGCTCCTCCCCACAAATGATTCGTGGTGCAAGATGCTCCTCCCCACAAATGATGCGTGGTGCAAGATGCTCCTCCCGACAAATGATGCGTGGTGCAAGATGCTCCTCCCCACAAATGATTCGTGGTGCAAGATGCTCCTCCCCACAAATGATGCGTGGTGCAAGATGCTCCTCCCCACAAATGATTCGTGGTGCAAGATGCTCCTCCCCACAAATGATGCGTGGTGCAAGATGCTCCTCCCGACAAATGATGCGTGGTGCAAGATGCTCCTCCCGACAAATGATGCGTGGTGCAAGATGCTCCTCCCCACAAATGATGCGTGGTGCAAGATGCGCCTTCCCACAAATGATGCGTGGTGCAAGATGCTCCTCCCGACAAATGATGCGTGGTGCAAGATGCGCCTTCCCACAAATGATGTGTGGTGCAAGATGCTCCTCCTCACAAATGATGCGTGGTGCAAGATGCGCCTTCCCACAAATGATGCGTGGTGCAAGATGCTCCTCCCGACAAATGATGCGTGGTGCAAGATGCGCCTTCCCACAAATGATGCGTGGTGCAAGATGCGCCTTCCCACAAATGATGTGTGGTGCAAGATGCTCCTCCCGACAAATGATGCGTGATGCAAGATGCGCCTTCCCACAAATGATGCGTGGTGCAAGATGCGCCTTCCCACAAATGATGTGTGGTGCAAGATGCTCCTCCCTACAAATGATGCGTGGTGCAAGATGCTCCTCCCCACAAATGATGCATGGTGCAAGATGCTCCTCCCCACAAATGATTCGTGGTGCAAGATGCTCCTCCCCACAAATGATGCGTGGTGCAAGATGCTCCTCCCCACAAATGATTCGTGGTGCAAGATGCTCCTCCCCACAAATGATGCGTGGTGCAAGATGCTCCTCCCGACAAATGATGCGTGGTGCAAGATGCTCCTCCCCACAAATGATTCGTGGTGCAAGATGCTCCTCCCCACAAATGATGCGTGGTGCAAGATGCTCCTCCCCACAAATGATTCGTGGTGCAAGATGCTCCTCCCCACAAATGATGCGTGGTGCAAGATGCTCCTCCCGACAAATGATGCGTGGTGCAAGATGCTCCTCCCGACAAATGATGCGTGGTGCAAGATGCTCCTCCCGACAAATGATGCGTGGTGCAAGATGCTCCTCCCCACAAATGATTCGTGGTGCAAGATGCTCCTCCCCACAAATGATGCGTGGTGCAAGATGCTCCTCCCGACAAATGATGCATGATGGAAGATGCTCCTCCCCACAAATGATGCATGATGGAAGATGCTCCTCTCCATAATTTATACAGGATGGAAGATGCTCCTCCCCACAAATGATGCATGATGGAAGATGCTCCTCCCCACAAATGATGCATGATGGAAGATGCTCCTCTCCATAATTTATACAGGATGGAAGATGCTCCTCCCCACAAATGATGCGTGGTGCAAGATGCGCCTTCCCACAAATGATGTGTGGTGCAAGATGCGCCTCCCCACAAATGATGTGTGGTGCAAGATGCGCCTTCCCACAAATGATGTGTGGTGCAAGATGCGCCTTCCCACAAATGATGTGTGGTGCAAGATGCTCCTCCCGACAAATGATGCGTGATGCAAGATGCGCCTTCCCACAAATGATGCGTGGTGCAAGATGCGCCTTCCCACAAATGATGTGTGGTGCAAGATGCTCCTCCCTACAAATGATGCGTGGTGCAAGATGCTCCTCCCCACAAATGATGCATGGTGCAAGATGCTCCTCCCCACAAATGATTCGTGGTGCAAGATGCTCCTCCCCACAAATGATGCGTGGTGCAAGATGCTCCTCCCCACAAATGATTCGTGGTGCAAGATGCTCCTCCCGACAAATGATGCGTGGTGCAAGATGCTCCTCCCCACAAATGATTCGTGGTGCAAGATGCTCCTCCCCACAAATGATGCGTGGTGCAAGATGCTCCTCCCGACAAATGATGCATGATGGAAGATGCTCCTCTCCATAATTTATACAGGATGGAAGATGCTCCTCCCCACAAATGATGCATGATGGAAGATGCTCCTCCCCACAAATGATGCATGATGGAAGATGCTCCTCTCCATAATTTATACAGGATGGAAGATGCTCCTCCCCACAAATGATGCGTGGTGCAAGATGCGCCTTCCCACAAATGATGTGTGGTGCAAGATGCGCCTCCCCACAAATGATGTGTGGTGCAAGATGCGCCTTCCCACAAATGATGTGTGGTGCAAGATGCGCCTTCCCACAAATGATGTGTGGTGCAAGATGCTCCTCCCGACAAATGATGCGTGATGCAAGATGCGCCTTCCCACAAATGATGCGTGGTGCAAGATGCGCCTTCCCACAAATGATGTGTGGTGCAAGATGCTCCTCCCTACAAATGATGCGTGGTGCAAGATGCTCCTCCCCACAAATGATGCATGGTGCAAGATGCTCCTCCCCACAAATGATTCGTGGTGCAAGATGCTCCTCCCCACAAATGATGCGTGGTGCAAGATGCTCCTCCCCACAAATGATTCGTGGTGCAAGATGCTCCTCCCCACAAATGATGCGTGGTGCAAGATGCTCCTCCCGACAAATGATGCGTGGTGCAAGATGCTCCTCCCCACAAATGATTCGTGGTGCAAGATGCTCCTCCCCACAAATGATGCGTGGTGCAAGATGCTCCTCCCCACAAATGATTCGTGGTGCAAGATGCTCCTCCCCACAAATGATGCGTGGTGCAAGATGCTCCTCCCGACAAATGATGCGTGGTGCAAGATGCTCCTCCCGACAAATGATGCGTGGTGCAAGATGCTCCTCCCGACAAATGATGCGTGGTGCAAGATGCTCCTCCCCACAAATGATTCGTGGTGCAAGATGCTCCTCCCCACAAATGATGCGTGGTGCAAGATGCTCCTCCCGACAAATGATGCATGATGGAAGATGCTCCTCTCCATAATTTATACAGGATGGAAGATGCTCCTCCCCACAAATGATGCATGATGGAAGATGCTCCTCCCCACAAATGATGCATGATGGAAGATGCTCCTCTCCATAATTTATACAGGATGGAAGATGCTCCTCCCCACAAATGATGCATGATGGAAGATGCTCCTCCCCACAAATGATGCATGATGGAAGATGCTTCTCTCCATAATTTATACAGGATGGAAGATGCTCCTCCCCACAAATGATGCGTGGTGCAAGATGCGCCTTCCCACAAATGATGTGTGGTGCAAGATGCGCCTCCCCACAAATGATGTGTGGTGCAAGATGCGCCTTCCCACAAATGATGTGTGGTGCAAGATGCGCCTTCCCACAAATGATGTGTGGTGCAAGATGCTCCTCCCCACAAATGATGCGTGGTGCAAGATGCGCCTTCCCACAAATGATGCGTGGTGCAAGATGCGCCTTCCCACAAATGATGCGTGGTGCAAGATGCGCCTTCCCACAAATGATGCGTGATGCAAGATGCGCCTTCCCACAAATGATGCGTGGTGCAAGATGCGCCTTCCCACAAATGATGTGTGGTGCAAGATGCTCCTCCCTACAAATGATGCGTGGTGCAAGATGCTCCTCCCCACAAATGATGCATGGTGCAAGATGCTCCTCCCCACAAATGATTCGTGGTGCAAGATGCTCCTCCCCACAAATGATGCGTGGTGCAAGATGCTCCTCCCGACAAATGATGCATGATGGAAGATGCTCCTCTCCATAATTTATACAGGATGGAAGATGCTCCTCCCCACAAATGATGCATGATGGAAGATGCTCCTCCCCACAAATGATGCATGATGGAAGATGCTCCTCTCCATAATTTATACAGGATGGAAGATGCTCCTCCCCACAAATGATGCATGATGGAAGATGCTCCTCCCCACAAATGATGCATGATGGAAGATGCTCCTCTCCATAATTTATACAGGATGGAAGATGCTCCTCCCCACAAATGATGCATGATGGAAGATGCTCCTCCCCACAAATGATGCATGATGGAAGATGCTCCTCCCCACAAATGATGCATGATGGAAGATGCTCCTCTCCATAATTTATACAGGATGGAAGATGCTCCTCCCCACAAATGATGCGTGGTGCAAGATGCGCCTTCCCACAAATGATGTGTGGTGCAAGATGCGCCTCCCCACAAATGATGTGTGGTGCAAGATGCGCCTTCCCACAAATGATGTGTGGTGCAAGATGCGCCTTCCCACAAATGATGTGTGGTGCAAGATGCTCCTCCCCACAAATGATGCGTGGTGCAAGATGCGCCTTCCCACAAATGATGCGTGGTGCAAGATGCGCCTTCCCACAAATGATGCGTGGTGCAAGATGCGCCTTCCCACAAATGATGCGTGATGCAAGATGCGCCTTCCCACAAATGATGCGTGGTGCAAGATGCGCCTTCCCACAAATGATGTGTGGTGCAAGATGCTCCTCCCTACAAATGATGCGTGGTGCAAGATGCTCCTCCCCACAAATGATGCATGGTGCAAGATGCTCCTCCCCACAAATGATTCGTGGTGCAAGATGCTCCTCCCCACAAATGATGCGTGGTGCAAGATGCTCCTCCCGACAAATGATGCATGATGGAAGATGCTCCTCTCCATAATTTATACAGGATGGAAGATGCTCCTCCCCACAAATGATGCATGATGGAAGATGCTCCTCCCCACAAATGATGCATGATGGAAGATGCTCCTCTCCATAATTTATACAGGATGGAAGATGCTCCTCCCCACAAATGATGCATGATGGAAGATGCTCCTCCCCACAAATGATGCATGATGGAAGATGCTCCTCTCCATAATTTATACAGGATGGAAGATGCTCCTCCCCACAAATGATGCGTGGTGCAAGATGCGCCTTCCCACAAATGATGTGTGGTGCAAGATGCGCCTCCCCACAAATGATGCATGATGGAAGATGCTCCTCTCCATAATTTATACAGGATGGAAGATGCTCCTCCCCACAAATGATGCATGATGGAAGATGCTCCTCCCCACAAATGATGCATGATGGAAGATGCTCCTCTCCATAATTTATACAGGATGGAAGATGCTCCTCCCCACAAATGATGCATGATGGAAGATGCTCCTCCCCACAAATGATGCATGATGGAAGATGCTCCTCCCCACAAATGATGCATGATGGAAGATGCTCCTCTCCATAATTTATACAGGATGGAAGATGCTCCTCCCCACAAATGATGCGTGGTGCAAGATGCGCCTTCCCACAAATGATGTGTGGTGCAAGATGCGCCTCCCCACAAATGATGTGTGGTGCAAGATGCGCCTTCCCACAAATGATGTGTGGTGCAAGATGCGCCTTCCCACAAATGATGTGTGGTGCAAGATGCTCCTCCCCACAAATGATGCGTGGTGCAAGATGCGCCTTCCCACAAATGATGCGTGGTGCAAGATGCGCCTTCCCACAAATGATGCGTGGTGCAAGATGCGCCTTCCCACAAATGATGCGTGATGCAAGATGCGCCTTCCCACAAATGATGCGTGGTGCAAGATGCGCCTTCCCACAAATGATGCGTGGTGCAAGATGCTCCTCCCTACAAATGATGCGTGGTGCAAGATGCTCCTCCCCACAAATGATGCGTGGTGCAAGATGCTCCTCCCCACAAATGATTCGTGGTGCAAGATGCTCCTCCCCACAAATGATGCGTGGTGCAAGATGCTCCTCCCCACAAATGATTCGTGGTGCAAGATGCTCCTCCCCACAAATGATGCGTGGTGCAAGATGCTCCTCCCGACAAATGATGCGTGGTGCAAGATGCTCCTCCCGACAAATGATGCGTGGTGCAAGATGCTCCTCCCCACAAATGATGCGTGGTGCAAGATGCGCCTTCCCACAAATGATGCGTGGTGCAAGATGCTCCTCCCGACAAATGATGCGTGGTGCAAGATGCTCCTCCCGACAAATGATGCGTGGTGCAAGATGCTCCTCCCCACAAATGATGCATGATGGAAGATGCTCCTCTCCATAATTTATACAGGATGGAAGATGCTCCTCCCCACAAATGATGCATGATGGAAGATGCTCCTCTCCATAATTTATACAGGATGGAAGATGCTCCTCCCCACAAATGATGCATGATGGAAGATGCTCCTCCCCACAAATGATGCATGATGGAAGATGCTCCTCCCCACAAATGATGCATGATGGAAGATGCTCCTCCCCACAAATGATGCATGATGGAAGATGCTCCTCTCCATAATTTATACAGGATGGAAGATGCTCCTCCCCACAAATGATGCATGATGGAAGATGCTCCTCCCCACAAATGATGCATGATGGAAGATGCTCCTCCCCACAAATGATGCATGATGGAAGATGCTCCTCCCCACAAATGATGCATGATGGAAGATGCTCCTCCCCACAAATGATGCATGATGGAAGATGCTCCTCCCCACAAATGATGCATGATGGAAGATGCTCCTCCCCACAAATGATGCATGATGGAAGATGCTCCTCCCCACAAATGATGCATGATGGAAGATGCTCCTCCCCACAAATGATGCATGATGGAAGATGCTCCTCCCCACAAATGATGCATGATGGAAGATGCTCCTCCCCACAAATGATGCATGATGGAAGATGCTCCTCCCCACAAATGATGCATGATGGAAGATGCTCCTCCCCACAAATGATGCATGATGGAAGATGCTCCTCCCCACAAATGATGCATGATGGAAGATGCTCCTCCCCACAAATGATGCATGATGGAAGATGCTCCTCCCCACAAATGATGCATGATGGAAGATGCTCCTCCCCACAAATGATGCATGATGGAAGATGCTCCTCCCCACAAATGATGCATGATGGAAGATGCTCCTCTCCATAATTTATACAGGATGGAAGATGCTCCTCCCCACAAATGATGCATGATGGAAGATGCTCCTCTCCATAATTTATACAGGATGGAAGATGCTCCTCCCCACAAATGATGCATGATGGAAGATGCTCCTCCCCACAAATGATGCATGATGGAAGATGCTCCTCTCCATAATTTATACAGGATGGAAGATGCTCCTCCCCACAAATGATGCATGATGGAAGATGCTCCTCTCCATAATTTATACAGGATGGAAGATGCTCCTCCCCACAAATGATGCATGATGGAAGATGCTCCTCTCCATAATTTATACAGGATGGAAGATGCTCCTCCCCACAAATGATGCATGATGGAAGATGCTCCTCCCCACAAATGATGCATGATGGAAGATGCTCCTCCCCACAAATGATGCATGATGGAAGATGCTCCTCCCCACAAATGATGCATGATGGAAGATGCTCCTCTCCATAATTTATACAGGATGGAAGATGCTCCTCCCCACAAATGATGCATGATGGAAGATGCTCCTCCCCACAAATGATGCATGATGGAAGATGCTCCTCCCCACAAATGATGCATGATGGAAGATGCTCCTCCCCACAAATGATGCATGATGGAAGATGCTCCTCTCCATAATTTATACAGGATGGAAGATGCTCCTCCCCACAAATGATGCATGATGGAAGATGCTCCTCCCCACAAATGATGCATGATGGAAGATGCTCCTCCCCACAAATGATGCATGATGGAAGATGCTCCTCCCCACAAATGATGCATGATGGAAGATGCTCCTCCCCACAAATGATGCATGATGGAAGATGCTCCTCCCCACAAATGATGCATGATGGAAGATGCTCCTCCCCACAAATGATGCATGATGGAAGATGCTCCTCCCCACAAATGATGCATGATGGAAGATGCTCCTCTCCATAATTTATACAGGATGGAAGATGCTCCTCCCCACAAATGATGCATGATGGAAGATGCTCCTCCCCACAAATGATGCATGATGGAAGATGCTCCTCCCCACAAATGATGCATGATGGAAGATGCTCCTCCCCACAAATGATGCATGATGGAAGATGCTCCTCCCCACAAATGATGCATGATGGAAGATGCTCCTCCCCACAAATGATGCATGATGGAAGATGCTCCTCTCCATAATTTATACAGGATGGAAGATGCTCCTCCCCACAAATGATGCATGATGGAAGATGCTCCTCCCCACAAATGATGCATGATGGAAGATGCTCCTCCCCACAAATGATGCATGATGGAAGATGCTCCTCCCCACAAATGATGCATGATGGAAGATGCTCCTCCCCACAAATGATGCATGATGGAAGATGCTCCTCCCCACAAATGATGCATGATGGAAGATGCTCCTCCCCACAAATGATGCATGATGGAAGATGCTCCTCCCCACAAATGATGCATGATGGAAGATGCTCCTCCCCACAAATGATGCATGATGGAAGATGCTCCTCTCCATAATTTATACAGGATGGAAGATGCTCCTCCCCACAAATGATGCATGATGGAAGATGCTCCTCTCCATAATTTATACAGGATGGAAGATGCTCCTCCCCACAAATGATGCATGATGGAAGATGCTCCTCCCCACAAATGATGCATGATGGAAGATGCTCCTCTCCATAATTTATACAGGATGGAAGATGCTCCTCCCCACAAATGATGCATGATGGAAGATGCTCCTCTCCATAATTTATACAGGATGGAAGATGCTCCTCCCCACAAATGATGCATGATGGAAGATGCTCCTCTCCATAATTTATACAGGATGGAAGATGCTCCTCCCCACAAATGATGCATGATGGAAGATGCTCCTCCCCACAAATGATGCATGATGGAAGATGCTCCTCCCCACAAATGATGCATGATGGAAGATGCTCCTCCCCACAAATGATGCATGATGGAAGATGCTCCTCTCCATAATTTATACAGGATGGAAGATGCTCCTCCCCACAAATGATGCATGATGGAAGATGCTCCTCCCCACAAATGATGCATGATGGAAGATGCTCCTCCCCACAAATGATGCATGATGGAAGATGCTCCTCCCCACAAATGATGCATGATGGAAGATGCTCCTCTCCATAATTTATACAGGATGGAAGATGCTCCTCCCCACAAATGATGCATGATGGAAGATGCTCCTCCCCACAAATGATGCATGATGGAAGATGCTCCTCCCCACAAATGATGCATGATGGAAGATGCTCCTCCCCACAAATGATGCATGATGGAAGATGCTCCTCCCCACAAATGATGCATGATGGAAGATGCTCCTCCCCACAAATGATGCATGATGGAAGATGCTCCTCCCCACAAATGATGCATGATGGAAGATGCTCCTCCCCACAAATGATGCATGATGGAAGATGCTCCTCTCCATAATTTATACAGGATGGAAGATGCTCCTCCCCACAAATGATGCATGATGGAAGATGCTCCTCCCCACAAATGATGCATGATGGAAGATGCTCCTCCCCACAAATGATGCATGATGGAAGATGCTCCTCCCCACAAATGATGCATGATGGAAGATGCTCCTCCCCACAAATGATGCATGATGGAAGATGCTCCTCCCCACAAATGATGCATGATGGAAGATGCTCCTCTCCATAATTTATACAGGATGGAAGATGCTCCTCCCCACAAATGATGCATGATGGAAGATGCTCCTCCCCACAAATGATGCATGATGGAAGATGCTCCTCCCCACAAATGATGCATGATGGAAGATGCTCCTCCCCACAAATGATGCATGATGGAAGATGCTCCTCCCCACAAATGATGCATGATGGAAGATGCTCCTCCCCACAAATGATGCATGATGGAAGATGCTCCTCCCCACAAATGATGCATGATGGAAGATGCTCCTCCCCACAAATGATGCATGATGGAAGATGCTCCTCCCCACAAATGATGCATGATGGAAGATGCTCCTCCCCACAAATGATGCATGATGGAAGATGCTCCTCCCCACAAATGATGCATGATGGAAGATGCTCCTCCCCACAAATGATGCATGATGGAAGATGCTCCTCCCCACAAATGATGCATGATGGAAGATGCTCCTCCCCACAAATGATGCATGATGGAAGATGCTCCTCTCCACAAATGATGCATGATGGAAGATGCTCCTCCCCACAAATGATGCATGATGGAAGATGCTCCTCCCCACAAATGATGCATGATGGAAGATGCTCCTCCCCACAAATGATGCATGATGGAAGATGCTCCTCCCCACAAATGATGCATGATGGAAGATGCTCCTCCCCACAAATGATGCATGATGGAAGATGCTCCTCCCCACAAATGATGCATGATGGAAGATGCTCCTCCCCACAAATGATGCATGATGGAAGATGCTCCTCCCCACAAATGATGCATGATGGAAGATGCTCCTCTCCCATAATTTATACAGGATGGAAGATGCTCCTCCCCACAAATGATGCATGATGGAAGATGCTCCTCCCCACAAATGATGCATGATGGAAGATGCTCCTCCCCACAAATGATGCATGATGGAAGATGCTCCTCCCCACAAATGATGCATGATGGAAGATGCTCCTCCCCACAAATGATGCATGATGGAAGATGCTCCTCCCCACAAATGATGCATGATGGAAGATGCTCCTCCCCACAAATGATGCATGATGGAAGATGCTCCTCCCCACAAATGATGCATGATGGAAGATGCTCCTCCCCACAAATGATGCATGATGGAAGATGCTCCTCCCCACAAATGATGCATGATGGAAGATGCTCCTCTCCATAATTTATACAGGATGGAAGATGCTCCTCCCCACAAATGATGCATGATGGAAGATGCTCCTCCCCACAAATGATGCATGATGGAAGATGCTCCTCCCCACAAATGATGCATGATGGAAGATGCTCCTCCCACAAATGATGCATGATGGAAGATGCTCCTCTCCATAATTTATACAGGATGGAAGATGCTCCTCCCCACAAATGATGCATGATGGAAGATGCTCCTCCCCACAAATGATGCATGATGGAAGATGCTCCTCCCCACAAATGATGCATGATGGAAGATGCTCCTCCCCACAAATGATGCATGATGGAAGATGCTCCTCCCCACAAATGATGCATGATGGAAGATGCTCCTCCCCACAAATGATGCATGATGGAAGATGCTCCTCCCCACAAATGATGCATGATGGAAGATGCTCCTCTCCATAATTTATACAGGATGGAAGATGCTCCTCCCCACAAATGATGCATGATGGAAGATGCTCCTCTCCATAATTTATACAGGATGGAAGATGCTCCTCCCCACAAATGATGCATGATGGAAGATGCTCCTCTCCCACAAATGATGCATGATGGAAGATGCTCCTCCCCACAAATGATGCATGATGGAAGATGCTCCTCCCCACAAATGATGCATGATGGAAGATGCTCCTCTCCATAATTTATACAGGATGGAAGATGCTCCTCCCCACAAATGATGCATGATGGAAGATGCTCCTCTCCATAATGTATACAGGATGGAAGATGCTCCTCCCCACAAATGATGCATGATGGAAGATGCTCCTCTCCACAAATGATGCATGATGGAAGATGCTCCTCCCCACAAATGATGCATGATGGAAGATGCTCCTCCCCACAAATGATGCATGATGGAAGATGCTCCTCCCCACAAATGATGCATGATGGAAGATGCTCCTCCCCACAAATGATGCATGATGGAAGATGCTCCTCCCCACAAATGATGCATGATGGAAGATGCTCCTCCCCACAAATGATGCATGATGGAAGATGCTCCTCCCCACAAATGATGCATGATGGAAGATGCTCCTCCCCACAAATGATGCATGATGGAAGATGCTCCTCCCCACAAATGATGCATGATGGAAGATGCTCCTCCCCACAAATGATGCATGATGGAAGATGCTCCTCCCCACAAATGATGCATGATGGAAGATGCTCCTCCCCACAAATGATGCATGATGGAAGATGCTCCTCCCCACAAATGATGCATGATGGAAGATGCTCCTCTCCATAATTATACAGGATGGAAGATGCTCCTCCCCACAAATGATGCATGATGGAAGATGCTCCTCCCCACAAATGATGCATGATGGAAGATGCTCCTCCCCACAAATGATGCATGATGGAAGATGCTCCTCCCCACAAATGATGCATGATGGAAGATGCTCCCTCCCCACAAATGATGCATGATGGAAGATGCTCCTCCCCACAAATGATGCATGATGGAAGATGCTCCTCCCCACAAATGATGCATGATGGAAGATGCTCCTCCCCACAAATGATGCATGATGGAAGATGCTCCTCCCCACAAATGATGCATGATGGAAGATGCTCCTCCCCACAAATGATGCATGATGGAAGATGCTCCTCCCCACAAATGATGCATGATGGAAGATGCTCCTCCCCACAAATGATGCATGATGGAAGATGCTCCTCCCCACAAATGATGCATGATGGAAGATGCTCCTCCCCACAAATGATGCATGATGGAAGATGCTCCTCCCCACAAATGATGCATGATGGAAGATGCTCCTCCCTCCATAATTTATACAGGATGGAAGATGCTCCTCCCCACAAATGATGCATGATGGAAGATGCTCCTCCCCATAAATGATACATGATGGAAGATGCTCCTCCCCACAAATGATGCATGATGGAAGATGCTCCTCCCCACAAATGATGCATGATGGAAGATGCTCCTCCCCACAAATGATGCATGATGGAAGATGCTCCTCCCCACAAATGATGCATGATGGAAGATGCTCCTCCCCACAAATGAAGCATGATGGAAGATGCTCCTCCCATAATTTATACAGGATGGAAGATGCTCCTCCCCACAAATGATGCATGAAGGAAGATGCTCCTCTCCATAATTATTATACAGGATGGAAGATGCTCCTCCCCACAAATGATGCATGATGGAAGATGCTCC
>NC_136514.1:27224052-27244383 GCF_053919585.1 Euprymna scolopes | reverse complement strand
GTAACAGCTGAAAAAAATAAAAAGCAACATATGTGGAATAATGTCAGCTCTTTATTCGTCCACGCCTTTTTTGCAAAGACCTCCTTAATCCTTCTAGGAAGCTTAGAAGAGGCAAGGTCATGAGAGTACATTTAGAAATAGTATGAACATGAAATGAAGAGGAGTTGTGGAGTCTGAGAAAATGAATGGTTTTAGAAGTTAAAGGAATAGGGAAGCAAGGATTAGTCAACTCAAAATACAAAAAAAAAGATAATGCATGACGGAAAATGCTCCTCCCCACAAATAATGCGTGGTGCAAGATGCTCCTCCCCACAAATGATGCGTGGTGCAAGATGCGCCTTCCCACAAATGATGCGTGATGCAAGATGCGCCTTCCCACAAATGATGCGTGGTGCAAGATGCGCCTCCCCACAAATGATGCGTGATGCAAGATGCGCCTTCCCACAAATGATGCGTGGTGCAAGATGCTCCTCCCCACAAATGATTCGTGGTGCAAGATGCTCCTCCCCACAAATGATGCGTAGTGCAAGATGCGCCTTCCCACAAATGATGCGTGGTGCAAGATGCGCCTTCCCACAAATGATGTGTGGTGCAAGATGCGCCTTCCCACAAATGATGCGTGGTGCAAGATGCGCCTTCCCACAAATGATGCGTGGTGCAAGATGCGCCTTCCCACAAATGATGCGTGGTGCAAGATGCGCCTTCCCACAAATGATGCGTGGTGCAAGATGCGCCTTCCCACAAATGATGTGTGGTGCAAGATGCGCCTCCCCACAAATGATGTGTGGTGCAAGATGCGCCTTCCCACAAATGATGTGTGGTGCAAGATGCGCCTTCCCACAAATGATGTGTGGTGCAAGATGCTCCTCCCCACAAATGATGCGTGGTGCAAGATGCGCCTTCCCACAAATGATGCGTGGTGCAAGATGCGCCTTCCCACAAATGATGCGTGGTGCAAGATGCGCCTTCCCACAAATGATGCGTGATGCAAGATGCGCCTTCCCACAAATGATGCGTGGTGCAAGATGCGCCTTCCCACAAATGATGTGTGGTGCAAGATGCTCCTCCCTACAAATGATGCGTGGTGCAAGATGCTCCTCCCCACAAATGATGCATGGTGCAAGATGCTCCTCCCCACAAATGATTCGTGGTGCAAGATGCTCCTCCCCACAAATGATGCGTGGTGCAAGATGCTCCTCCCCACAAATGATTCGTGGTGCAAGATGCTCCTCCCCACAAATGATGCGTGGTGCAAGATGCTCCTCCCGACAAATGATGCGTGGTGCAAGATGCTCCTCCCCACAAATGATTCGTGGTGCAAGATGCTCCTCCCCACAAATGATGCGTGGTGCAAGATGCTCCTCCCCACAAATGATTCGTGGTGCAAGATGCTCCTCCCCACAAATGATGCGTGGTGCAAGATGCTCCTCCCGACAAATGATGCGTGGTGCAAGATGCTCCTCCCGACAAATGATGCGTGGTGCAAGATGCTCCTCCCCACAAATGATGCGTGGTGCAAGATGCGCCTTCCCACAAATGATGCGTGGTGCAAGATGCTCCTCCCGACAAATGATGCGTGGTGCAAGATGCGCCTTCCCACAAATGATGTGTGGTGCAAGATGCTCCTCCTCACAAATGATGCGTGGTGCAAGATGCGCCTTCCCACAAATGATGCGTGGTGCAAGATGCTCCTCCCGACAAATGATGCGTGGTGCAAGATGCGCCTTCCCACAAATGATGCGTGGTGCAAGATGCGCCTTCCCACAAATGATGTGTGGTGCAAGATGCTCCTCCCGACAAATGATGCGTGATGCAAGATGCGCCTTCCCACAAATGATGCGTGGTGCAAGATGCGCCTTCCCACAAATGATGTGTGGTGCAAGATGCTCCTCCCTACAAATGATGCGTGGTGCAAGATGCTCCTCCCCACAAATGATGCATGGTGCAAGATGCTCCTCCCCACAAATGATTCGTGGTGCAAGATGCTCCTCCCCACAAATGATGCGTGGTGCAAGATGCTCCTCCCCACAAATGATTCGTGGTGCAAGATGCTCCTCCCCACAAATGATGCGTGGTGCAAGATGCTCCTCCCGACAAATGATGCGTGGTGCAAGATGCTCCTCCCCACAAATGATTCGTGGTGCAAGATGCTCCTCCCCACAAATGATGCGTGGTGCAAGATGCTCCTCCCCACAAATGATTCGTGGTGCAAGATGCTCCTCCCCACAAATGATGCGTGGTGCAAGATGCTCCTCCCGACAAATGATGCGTGGTGCAAGATGCTCCTCCCGACAAATGATGCGTGGTGCAAGATGCTCCTCCCGACAAATGATGCGTGGTGCAAGATGCTCCTCCCCACAAATGATTCGTGGTGCAAGATGCTCCTCCCCACAAATGATGCGTGGTGCAAGATGCTCCTCCCGACAAATGATGCATGATGGAAGATGCTCCTCCCCACAAATGATGCATGATGGAAGATGCTCCTCTCCATAATTTATACAGGATGGAAGATGCTCCTCCCCACAAATGATGCATGATGGAAGATGCTCCTCCCCACAAATGATGCATGATGGAAGATGCTCCTCTCCATAATTTATACAGGATGGAAGATGCTCCTCCCCACAAATGATGCGTGGTGCAAGATGCGCCTTCCCACAAATGATGTGTGGTGCAAGATGCGCCTCCCCACAAATGATGTGTGGTGCAAGATGCGCCTTCCCACAAATGATGTGTGGTGCAAGATGCGCCTTCCCACAAATGATGTGTGGTGCAAGATGCTCCTCCCGACAAATGATGCGTGATGCAAGATGCGCCTTCCCACAAATGATGCGTGGTGCAAGATGCGCCTTCCCACAAATGATGTGTGGTGCAAGATGCTCCTCCCTACAAATGATGCGTGGTGCAAGATGCTCCTCCCCACAAATGATGCATGGTGCAAGATGCTCCTCCCCACAAATGATTCGTGGTGCAAGATGCTCCTCCCCACAAATGATGCGTGGTGCAAGATGCTCCTCCCCACAAATGATTCGTGGTGCAAGATGCTCCTCCCGACAAATGATGCGTGGTGCAAGATGCTCCTCCCCACAAATGATTCGTGGTGCAAGATGCTCCTCCCCACAAATGATGCGTGGTGCAAGATGCTCCTCCCGACAAATGATGCATGATGGAAGATGCTCCTCTCCATAATTTATACAGGATGGAAGATGCTCCTCCCCACAAATGATGCATGATGGAAGATGCTCCTCCCCACAAATGATGCATGATGGAAGATGCTCCTCTCCATAATTTATACAGGATGGAAGATGCTCCTCCCCACAAATGATGCGTGGTGCAAGATGCGCCTTCCCACAAATGATGTGTGGTGCAAGATGCGCCTCCCCACAAATGATGTGTGGTGCAAGATGCGCCTTCCCACAAATGATGTGTGGTGCAAGATGCGCCTTCCCACAAATGATGTGTGGTGCAAGATGCTCCTCCCGACAAATGATGCGTGATGCAAGATGCGCCTTCCCACAAATGATGCGTGGTGCAAGATGCGCCTTCCCACAAATGATGTGTGGTGCAAGATGCTCCTCCCTACAAATGATGCGTGGTGCAAGATGCTCCTCCCCACAAATGATGCATGGTGCAAGATGCTCCTCCCCACAAATGATTCGTGGTGCAAGATGCTCCTCCCCACAAATGATGCGTGGTGCAAGATGCTCCTCCCCACAAATGATTCGTGGTGCAAGATGCTCCTCCCCACAAATGATGCGTGGTGCAAGATGCTCCTCCCGACAAATGATGCGTGGTGCAAGATGCTCCTCCCCACAAATGATTCGTGGTGCAAGATGCTCCTCCCCACAAATGATGCGTGGTGCAAGATGCTCCTCCCCACAAATGATTCGTGGTGCAAGATGCTCCTCCCCACAAATGATGCGTGGTGCAAGATGCTCCTCCCGACAAATGATGCGTGGTGCAAGATGCTCCTCCCGACAAATGATGCGTGGTGCAAGATGCTCCTCCCGACAAATGATGCGTGGTGCAAGATGCTCCTCCCCACAAATGATTCGTGGTGCAAGATGCTCCTCCCCACAAATGATGCGTGGTGCAAGATGCTCCTCCCGACAAATGATGCATGATGGAAGATGCTCCTCTCCATAATTTATACAGGATGGAAGATGCTCCTCCCCACAAATGATGCATGATGGAAGATGCTCCTCCCCACAAATGATGCATGATGGAAGATGCTCCTCTCCATAATTTATACAGGATGGAAGATGCTCCTCCCCACAAATGATGCATGATGGAAGATGCTCCTCCCCACAAATGATGCATGATGGAAGATGCTTCTCTCCATAATTTATACAGGATGGAAGATGCTCCTCCCCACAAATGATGCGTGGTGCAAGATGCGCCTTCCCACAAATGATGTGTGGTGCAAGATGCGCCTCCCCACAAATGATGTGTGGTGCAAGATGCGCCTTCCCACAAATGATGTGTGGTGCAAGATGCGCCTTCCCACAAATGATGTGTGGTGCAAGATGCTCCTCCCCACAAATGATGCGTGGTGCAAGATGCGCCTTCCCACAAATGATGCGTGGTGCAAGATGCGCCTTCCCACAAATGATGCGTGGTGCAAGATGCGCCTTCCCACAAATGATGCGTGATGCAAGATGCGCCTTCCCACAAATGATGCGTGGTGCAAGATGCGCCTTCCCACAAATGATGTGTGGTGCAAGATGCTCCTCCCTACAAATGATGCGTGGTGCAAGATGCTCCTCCCCACAAATGATGCATGGTGCAAGATGCTCCTCCCCACAAATGATTCGTGGTGCAAGATGCTCCTCCCCACAAATGATGCGTGGTGCAAGATGCTCCTCCCGACAAATGATGCATGATGGAAGATGCTCCTCTCCATAATTTATACAGGATGGAAGATGCTCCTCCCCACAAATGATGCATGATGGAAGATGCTCCTCCCCACAAATGATGCATGATGGAAGATGCTCCTCTCCATAATTTATACAGGATGGAAGATGCTCCTCCCCACAAATGATGCATGATGGAAGATGCTCCTCCCCACAAATGATGCATGATGGAAGATGCTCCTCTCCATAATTTATACAGGATGGAAGATGCTCCTCCCCACAAATGATGCATGATGGAAGATGCTCCTCCCCACAAATGATGCATGATGGAAGATGCTCCTCCCCACAAATGATGCATGATGGAAGATGCTCCTCTCCATAATTTATACAGGATGGAAGATGCTCCTCCCCACAAATGATGCGTGGTGCAAGATGCGCCTTCCCACAAATGATGTGTGGTGCAAGATGCGCCTCCCCACAAATGATGTGTGGTGCAAGATGCGCCTTCCCACAAATGATGTGTGGTGCAAGATGCGCCTTCCCACAAATGATGTGTGGTGCAAGATGCTCCTCCCCACAAATGATGCGTGGTGCAAGATGCGCCTTCCCACAAATGATGCGTGGTGCAAGATGCGCCTTCCCACAAATGATGCGTGGTGCAAGATGCGCCTTCCCACAAATGATGCGTGATGCAAGATGCGCCTTCCCACAAATGATGCGTGGTGCAAGATGCGCCTTCCCACAAATGATGTGTGGTGCAAGATGCTCCTCCCTACAAATGATGCGTGGTGCAAGATGCTCCTCCCCACAAATGATGCATGGTGCAAGATGCTCCTCCCCACAAATGATTCGTGGTGCAAGATGCTCCTCCCCACAAATGATGCGTGGTGCAAGATGCTCCTCCCGACAAATGATGCATGATGGAAGATGCTCCTCTCCATAATTTATACAGGATGGAAGATGCTCCTCCCCACAAATGATGCATGATGGAAGATGCTCCTCCCCACAAATGATGCATGATGGAAGATGCTCCTCTCCATAATTTATACAGGATGGAAGATGCTCCTCCCCACAAATGATGCATGATGGAAGATGCTCCTCCCCACAAATGATGCATGATGGAAGATGCTCCTCTCCATAATTTATACAGGATGGAAGATGCTCCTCCCCACAAATGATGCGTGGTGCAAGATGCGCCTTCCCACAAATGATGTGTGGTGCAAGATGCGCCTCCCCACAAATGATGCATGATGGAAGATGCTCCTCTCCATAATTTATACAGGATGGAAGATGCTCCTCCCCACAAATGATGCATGATGGAAGATGCTCCTCCCCACAAATGATGCATGATGGAAGATGCTCCTCTCCATAATTTATACAGGATGGAAGATGCTCCTCCCCACAAATGATGCATGATGGAAGATGCTCCTCCCCACAAATGATGCATGATGGAAGATGCTCCTCCCCACAAATGATGCATGATGGAAGATGCTCCTCTCCATAATTTATACAGGATGGAAGATGCTCCTCCCCACAAATGATGCGTGGTGCAAGATGCGCCTTCCCACAAATGATGTGTGGTGCAAGATGCGCCTCCCCACAAATGATGTGTGGTGCAAGATGCGCCTTCCCACAAATGATGTGTGGTGCAAGATGCGCCTTCCCACAAATGATGTGTGGTGCAAGATGCTCCTCCCCACAAATGATGCGTGGTGCAAGATGCGCCTTCCCACAAATGATGCGTGGTGCAAGATGCGCCTTCCCACAAATGATGCGTGGTGCAAGATGCGCCTTCCCACAAATGATGCGTGATGCAAGATGCGCCTTCCCACAAATGATGCGTGGTGCAAGATGCGCCTTCCCACAAATGATGCGTGGTGCAAGATGCTCCTCCCTACAAATGATGCGTGGTGCAAGATGCTCCTCCCCACAAATGATGCGTGGTGCAAGATGCTCCTCCCCACAAATGATTCGTGGTGCAAGATGCTCCTCCCCACAAATGATGCGTGGTGCAAGATGCTCCTCCCCACAAATGATTCGTGGTGCAAGATGCTCCTCCCCACAAATGATGCGTGGTGCAAGATGCTCCTCCCGACAAATGATGCGTGGTGCAAGATGCTCCTCCCGACAAATGATGCGTGGTGCAAGATGCTCCTCCCCACAAATGATGCGTGGTGCAAGATGCGCCTTCCCACAAATGATGCGTGGTGCAAGATGCTCCTCCCGACAAATGATGCGTGGTGCAAGATGCTCCTCCCGACAAATGATGCGTGGTGCAAGATGCTCCTCCCCACAAATGATGCATGATGGAAGATGCTCCTCTCCATAATTTATACAGGATGGAAGATGCTCCTCCCCACAAATGATGCATGATGGAAGATGCTCCTCTCCATAATTTATACAGGATGGAAGATGCTCCTCCCCACAAATGATGCATGATGGAAGATGCTCCTCCCCACAAATGATGCATGATGGAAGATGCTCCTCCCCACAAATGATGCATGATGGAAGATGCTCCTCCCCACAAATGATGCATGATGGAAGATGCTCCTCTCCATAATTTATACAGGATGGAAGATGCTCCTCCCCACAAATGATGCATGATGGAAGATGCTCCTCCCCACAAATGATGCATGATGGAAGATGCTCCTCCCCACAAATGATGCATGATGGAAGATGCTCCTCCCCACAAATGATGCATGATGGAAGATGCTCCTCCCCACAAATGATGCATGATGGAAGATGCTCCTCCCCACAAATGATGCATGATGGAAGATGCTCCTCCCCACAAATGATGCATGATGGAAGATGCTCCTCCCCACAAATGATGCATGATGGAAGATGCTCCTCCCCACAAATGATGCATGATGGAAGATGCTCCTCCCCACAAATGATGCATGATGGAAGATGCTCCTCCCCACAAATGATGCATGATGGAAGATGCTCCTCCCCACAAATGATGCATGATGGAAGATGCTCCTCCCCACAAATGATGCATGATGGAAGATGCTCCTCCCCACAAATGATGCATGATGGAAGATGCTCCTCCCCACAAATGATGCATGATGGAAGATGCTCCTCCCCACAAATGATGCATGATGGAAGATGCTCCTCCCCACAAATGATGCATGATGGAAGATGCTCCTCCCCACAAATGATGCATGATGGAAGATGCTCCTCTCCATAATTTATACAGGATGGAAGATGCTCCTCCCCACAAATGATGCATGATGGAAGATGCTCCTCTCCATAATTTATACAGGATGGAAGATGCTCCTCCCCACAAATGATGCATGATGGAAGATGCTCCTCCCCACAAATGATGCATGATGGAAGATGCTCCTCTCCATAATTTATACAGGATGGAAGATGCTCCTCCCCACAAATGATGCATGATGGAAGATGCTCCTCTCCATAATTTATACAGGATGGAAGATGCTCCTCCCCACAAATGATGCATGATGGAAGATGCTCCTCTCCATAATTTATACAGGATGGAAGATGCTCCTCCCCACAAATGATGCATGATGGAAGATGCTCCTCCCCACAAATGATGCATGATGGAAGATGCTCCTCCCCACAAATGATGCATGATGGAAGATGCTCCTCCCCACAAATGATGCATGATGGAAGATGCTCCTCTCCATAATTTATACAGGATGGAAGATGCTCCTCCCCACAAATGATGCATGATGGAAGATGCTCCTCCCCACAAATGATGCATGATGGAAGATGCTCCTCCCCACAAATGATGCATGATGGAAGATGCTCCTCCCCACAAATGATGCATGATGGAAGATGCTCCTCTCCATAATTTATACAGGATGGAAGATGCTCCTCCCCACAAATGATGCATGATGGAAGATGCTCCTCCCCACAAATGATGCATGATGGAAGATGCTCCTCCCCACAAATGATGCATGATGGAAGATGCTCCTCCCCACAAATGATGCATGATGGAAGATGCTCCTCCCCACAAATGATGCATGATGGAAGATGCTCCTCCCCACAAATGATGCATGATGGAAGATGCTCCTCCCCACAAATGATGCATGATGGAAGATGCTCCTCCCCACAAATGATGCATGATGGAAGATGCTCCTCTCCATAATTTATACAGGATGGAAGATGCTCCTCCCCACAAATGATGCATGATGGAAGATGCTCCTCCCCACAAATGATGCATGATGGAAGATGCTCCTCCCCACAAATGATGCATGATGGAAGATGCTCCTCCCCACAAATGATGCATGATGGAAGATGCTCCTCCCCACAAATGATGCATGATGGAAGATGCTCCTCCCCACAAATGATGCATGATGGAAGATGCTCCTCTCCATAATTTATACAGGATGGAAGATGCTCCTCCCCACAAATGATGCATGATGGAAGATGCTCCTCCCCACAAATGATGCATGATGGAAGATGCTCCTCCCCACAAATGATGCATGATGGAAGATGCTCCTCCCCACAAATGATGCATGATGGAAGATGCTCCTCCCCACAAATGATGCATGATGGAAGATGCTCCTCCCCACAAATGATGCATGATGGAAGATGCTCCTCCCCACAAATGATGCATGATGGAAGATGCTCCTCCCCACAAATGATGCATGATGGAAGATGCTCCTCCCCACAAATGATGCATGATGGAAGATGCTCCTCTCCATAATTTATACAGGATGGAAGATGCTCCTCCCCACAAATGATGCATGATGGAAGATGCTCCTCTCCATAATTTATACAGGATGGAAGATGCTCCTCCCCACAAATGATGCATGATGGAAGATGCTCCTCCCCACAAATGATGCATGATGGAAGATGCTCCTCTCCATAATTTATACAGGATGGAAGATGCTCCTCCCCACAAATGATGCATGATGGAAGATGCTCCTCTCCATAATTTATACAGGATGGAAGATGCTCCTCCCCACAAATGATGCATGATGGAAGATGCTCCTCTCCATAATTTATACAGGATGGAAGATGCTCCTCCCCACAAATGATGCATGATGGAAGATGCTCCTCCCCACAAATGATGCATGATGGAAGATGCTCCTCCCCACAAATGATGCATGATGGAAGATGCTCCTCCCCACAAATGATGCATGATGGAAGATGCTCCTCTCCATAATTTATACAGGATGGAAGATGCTCCTCCCCACAAATGATGCATGATGGAAGATGCTCCTCCCCACAAATGATGCATGATGGAAGATGCTCCTCCCCACAAATGATGCATGATGGAAGATGCTCCTCCCCACAAATGATGCATGATGGAAGATGCTCCTCTCCATAATTTATACAGGATGGAAGATGCTCCTCCCCACAAATGATGCATGATGGAAGATGCTCCTCCCCACAAATGATGCATGATGGAAGATGCTCCTCCCCACAAATGATGCATGATGGAAGATGCTCCTCCCCACAAATGATGCATGATGGAAGATGCTCCTCCCCACAAATGATGCATGATGGAAGATGCTCCTCCCCACAAATGATGCATGATGGAAGATGCTCCTCCCCACAAATGATGCATGATGGAAGATGCTCCTCCCCACAAATGATGCATGATGGAAGATGCTCCTCTCCATAATTTATACAGGATGGAAGATGCTCCTCCCCACAAATGATGCATGATGGAAGATGCTCCTCCCCACAAATGATGCATGATGGAAGATGCTCCTCCCCACAAATGATGCATGATGGAAGATGCTCCTCCCCACAAATGATGCATGATGGAAGATGCTCCTCCCCACAAATGATGCATGATGGAAGATGCTCCTCCCCACAAATGATGCATGATGGAAGATGCTCCTCTCCATAATTTATACAGGATGGAAGATGCTCCTCCCCACAAATGATGCATGATGGAAGATGCTCCTCCCCACAAATGATGCATGATGGAAGATGCTCCTCCCCACAAATGATGCATGATGGAAGATGCTCCTCCCCACAAATGATGCATGATGGAAGATGCTCCTCCCCACAAATGATGCATGATGGAAGATGCTCCTCCCCACAAATGATGCATGATGGAAGATGCTCCTCCCCACAAATGATGCATGATGGAAGATGCTCCTCCCCACAAATGATGCATGATGGAAGATGCTCCTCCCCACAAATGATGCATGATGGAAGATGCTCCTCCCCACAAATGATGCATGATGGAAGATGCTCCTCCCCACAAATGATGCATGATGGAAGATGCTCCTCCCCACAAATGATGCATGATGGAAGATGCTCCTCCCCACAAATGATGCATGATGGAAGATGCTCCTCCCCACAAATGATGCATGATGGAAGATGCTCCTCTCCATAATTTATACAGGATGGAAGATGCTCCTCCCCACAAATGATGCATGATGGAAGATGCTCCTCCCCACAAATGATGCATGATGGAAGATGCTCCTCCCCACAAATGATGCATGATGGAAGATGCTCCTCCCCACAAATGATGCATGATGGAAGATGCTCCTCTCCACAAATGATGCATGATGGAAGATGCTCCTCCCCACAAATGATGCATGATGGAAGATGCTCCTCCCCACAAATGATGCATGATGGAAGATGCTCCTCTCCACAAATGATGCATGATGGAAGATGCTCCTCTCCATAATTTATACAGGATGGAAGATGCTCCTCCCCACAAATGATGCATGATGGAAGATGCTCCTCCCCACAAATGATGCATGATGGAAGATGCTCCTCCCCACAAATGATGCATGATGGAAGATGCTCCTCCCCACAAATGATGCATGATGGAAGATGCTCCTCCCCACAAATGATGCATGATGGAAGATGCTCCTCCCCACAAATGATGCATGATGGAAGATGCTCCTCCCCACAAATGATGCATGATGGAAGATGCTCCTCCCCACAAATGATGCATGATGGAAGATGCTCCTCCCCACAAATGATGCATGATGGAAGATGCTCCTCCCCACAAATGATGCATGATGGAAGATGCTCCTCTCCATAATTTATACAGGATGGAAGATGCTCCTCCCCACAAATGATGCATGATGGAAGATGCTCCTCCCCACAAATGATGCATGATGGAAGATGCTCCTCCCCACAAATGATGCATGATGGAAGATGCTCCTCTCCACAAATGATGCATGATGGAAGATGCTCCTCTCCATAATTTATACAGGATGGAAGATGCTCCTCCCCACAAATGATGCATGATGGAAGATGCTCCTCCCCACAAATGATGCATGATGGAAGATGCTCCTCCCCACAAATGATGCATGATGGAAGATGCTCCTCCCCACAAATGATGCATGATGGAAGATGCTCCTCCCCACAAATGATGCATGATGGAAGATGCTCCTCCCCACAAATGATGCATGATGGAAGATGCTCCTCCCCACAAATGATGCATGATGGAAGATGCTCCTCTCCATAATTTATACAGGATGGAAGATGCTCCTCCCCACAAATGATGCATGATGGAAGATGCTCCTCTCCATAATTTATACAGGATGGAAGATGCTCCTCCCCACAAATGATGCATGATGGAAGATGCTCCTCTCCATAATTTATACAGGATGGAAGATGCTCCTCCCCACAAATGATGCATGATGGAAGATGCTCCTCCCCACAAATGATGCATGATGGAAGATGCTCCTCTCCATAATTTATACAGGATGGAAGATGCTCCTCCCCACAAATGATGCATGATGGAAGATGCTCCTCTCCATAATTTATACAGGATGGAAGATGCTCCTCCCCACAAATGATGCATGATGGAAGATGCTCCTCTCCATAATTTATACAGGATGGAAGATGCTCCTCCCCACAAATGATGCATGATGGAAGATGCTCCTCCCCACAAATGATGCATGATGGAAGATGCTCCTCCCCACAAATGATGCATGATGGAAGATGCTCCTCCCCACAAATGATGCATGATGGAAGATGCTCCTCTCCATAATTTATACAGGATGGAAGATGCTCCTCCCCACAAATGATGCATGATGGAAGATGCTCCTCCCCACAAATGATGCATGATGGAAGATGCTCCTCCCCACAAATGATGCATGATGGAAGATGCTCCTCCCCACAAATGATGCATGATGGAAGATGCTCCTCCCCACAAATGATGCATGATGGAAGATGCTCCTCCCCACAAATGATGCATGATGGAAGATGCTCCTCCCCACAAATGATGCATGATGGAAGATGCTCCTCCCCACAAATGATGCATGATGGAAGATGCTCCTCTCCATAATTTATACAGGATGGAAGATGCTCCTCCCCACAAATGATGCATGATGGAAGATGCTCCTCCCCACAAATGATGCATGATGGAAGATGCTCCTCCCCACAAATGATGCATGATGGAAGATGCTCCTCCCCACAAATGATGCATGATGGAAGATGCTCCTCCCCACAAATGATGCATGATGGAAGATGCTCCTCCCCACAAATGATGCATGATGGAAGATGCTCCTCTCCATAATTTATACAGGATGGAAGATGCTCCTCCCCACAAATGATGCATGATGGAAGATGCTCCTCCCCACAAATGATGCATGATGGAAGATGCTCCTCCCCACAAATGATGCATGATGGAAGATGCTCCTCCCCACAAATGATGCATGATGGAAGATGCTCCTCCCCACAAATGATGCATGATGGAAGATGCTCCTCCCCACAAATGATGCATGATGGAAGATGCTCCTCCCCACAAATGATGCATGATGGAAGATGCTCCTCCCCACAAATGATGCATGATGGAAGATGCTCCTCTCCATAATTTATACAGGATGGAAGATGCTCCTCCCCACAAATGATGCATGATGGAAGATGCTCCTCCCCACAAATGATGCATGATGGAAGATGCTCCTCCCCACAAATGATGCATGATGGAAGATGCTCCTCCCCACAAATGATGCATGATGGAAGATGCTCCTCCCCACAAATGATGCATGATGGAAGATGCTCCTCCCCACAAATGATGCATGATGGAAGATGCTCCTCCCCACAAATGATGCATGATGGAAGATGCTCCTCTCCATAATTTATACAGGATGGAAGATGCTCCTCCCCACAAATGATGCATGATGGAAGATGCTCCTCTCCATAATTTATACAGGATGGAAGATGCTCCTCCCCACAAATGATGCATGATGGAAGATGCTCCTCCCCACAAATGATGCATGATGGAAGATGCTCCTCTCCATAATTTATACAGGATGGAAGATGCTCCTCCCTACAAATGATGCATGATGGAAGATGCTCCTCTCCATAATTTATACAGGATGGAAGATGCTCCTCCCCACAAATGATGCATGATGGAAGATGCTCCTCTCCATAATTTATACAGGATGGAAGATGCTCCTCCCCACAAATGATGCATGATGGAAGATGCTCCTCCCCACAAATGATGCATGATGGAAGATGCTCCTCCCCACAAATGATGCATGATGGAAGATGCTCCTCCCCACAAATGATGCATGATGGAAGATGCTCCTCCCCACAAATGATGCATGATGGAAGATGCTCCTCCCCACAAATGATGCATGATGGAAGATGCTCCTCCCCACAAATGATGCATGATGGAAGATGCTCCTCCCCACAAATGATGCATGATGGAAGATGCTCCTCTCCATAATTTATACAGGATGGAAGATGCTCCTCCCCACAAATGATGCATGATGGAAGATGCTCCTCTCCATAATTTATACAGGATGGAAGATGCTCCTCCCCACAAATGATGCATGATGGAAGATGCTCCTCCCCACAAATGATGCATGATGGAAGATGCTCCTCCCCACAAATGATGCATGATGGAAGATGCTCCTCCCCACAAATGATGCATGATGGAAGATGCTCCTCCCCACAAATGATGCATGATGGAAGATGCTCCTCCCCACAAATGATGCATGATGGAAGATGCTCCTCCCCACAAATGATGCATGATGGAAGATGCTCCTCCCCACAAATGATGCATGATGGAAGATGCTCCTCTCCATAATTTATACAGGATGGAAGATGCTCCTCCCCACAAATGATGCATGATGGAAGATGCTCCTCTCCATAATTTATACAGGATGGAAGATGCTCCTCCCCACAAATGATGCATGATGGAAGATGCTCCTCTCCATAATTTATACAGGATGGAAGATGCTCCTCCCCACAAATGATGCATGATGGAAGATGCTCCTCCCCACAAATGATGCATGATGGAAGATGCTCCTCCCCACAAATGATGCATGATGGAAGATGCTCCTCTCCATAATTTATACAGGATGGAAGATGCTCCTCCCCACAAATGATGCATGATGGAAGATGCTCCTCTCCATAATTTATACAGGATGGAAGATGCTCCTCCCCACAAATGATGCATGATGGAAGATGCTCCTCCCCACAAATGATGCATGATGGAAGATGCTCCTCCCCACAAATGATGCATGATGGAAGATGCTCCTCCCCACAAATGATGCATGATGGAAGATGCTCCTCCCCACAAATGATGCATGATGGAAGATGCTCCTCCCCACAAATGATGCATGATGGAAGATGCTCCTCCCCACAAATGATGCATGATGGAAGATGCTCCTCCCCACAAATGATGCATGATGGAAGATGCTCCTCCCCACAAATGATGCATGATGGAAGATGCTCCTCCCCACAAATGATGCATGATGGAAGATGCTCCTCCCCACAAATGATGCATGATGGAAGATGCTCCTCTCCATAATTTATACAGGATGGAAGATGCTCCTCCCCACAAATGATGCATGATGGAAGATGCTCCTCCCCACAAATGATGCAGGGTGGAAAATGCTCCTCTCCACGAATTATGCATGGTGGAAAATGCTTCTCTCCACAAATGATGCATGATGGAAAATGTTACTCCCCACAAATTATACAAAATATGTACACAAGAACAAAAACAGATGATTCATAATTGAAAATGGCTCAAACAAAAAAGTGGTAAATTATTAAAAATGGCCCCCCCCCCATCACATTGATACTTGATGATAAATGGCCTAAACCAAATAAAAGTGATCGTACATGATAAAATTTTATGCGTATCATTTGGATTCATCATCTTGAGTGTCATTTTCATAAAGTTTTGGTTATGTAACCTCCAACCTTCCTCAGGTGTATCTTGTTGAACTCTGGAATGTTTCTGTTGAATTCGGGAATTTGAATGGAATTGCTAATGGAACCCTAAATTTACTTCAAGAAGGTAGCATGCTAGTGTTCCATCATCCATGATTGGATAGAGGTGCTAAGTAATTCGGAATTGTACTTTTTGGTTGCCCACACTGAGAATTGAACCTTCAATCTTCAGGAGAAGGTCCCTTTTACAATTGATTTTTCCAAATATTCTAACCACCATACCCGACGGTCCTTGTGGAACAAGAGCATGCTACTGCCATAGTAAACAAAAGGTTCAGTTCGAAATTCCTGAAGTCAACAAGATACACCTGAAGAAGGTTGGAGGTTACATCAACGGAAATGTGAAAATGACACTTAAGATGAGCACAATAGTTCGATGAAATCCAAATATGAGTAACCAATCGTCAGCTCAAAAATTCAGAAATGCAAATGAAAAATGGCTCAAAGAAAGTGATATACAGACAAATTATATTATATACATTATATATATATATATATATATATTAGTGGCCTGGCAAAGCCACAGGAGAGATAACAAATCAAAAAAAAAAAAAAACCTACGCAAAATTCATCCCAAAGCAACAAAACTAAAGTTGGCCAGCCATGACACTGTACAGTAGAACCCCGAGATATGGCATTAATCGATTCCGAGGTTGGGATTGTAAGGTGAAATCACCGTATGGCAGGGTATAAACAAAATTTTATACAGTACATTAAAAATTAGTAACAAAATACAGTACAGTATGTAATACACATGTATATGATCAAATAACATTATAAATAACACTGTAAGGCAGGGAAAATACCATAACCAGGCGCTGAAAAAAAAAAACATTGTATTCCACATTGTAACCTGGAAAAAAAAAAAAAAAAAAAAACGTATTCCAGGACCACCATATCCCAGGGTTCTTGTGTATATACAAATGTAGGCAATTTTGGGCATATTTTATTGGTTTGAAAATATAGGTTTATTTTACCAACTGTTATAAAATTTTAACCATAGAATAGTATTATAATCTTCAAAAAGCCTAAAAACTTTCATGTAGTTTCGTCCCATAAAACCAAAAAGATGAGCATCTCAATATGGTTACAAGTATATATATATATATATATATATATATATATATATATATATATATATACCACCTTTTTTAGCAATTTTATAAGTTCCAAATCTCAGCGACTATTGATCAGAATTTAACTAATGAAGGCTCGTTGGAAAGATAATGACCTGAATTGTGTAGTGGGCTATGTGACATTTGCCCTAAAGGTCGCACATTCAGGGGATCATCCATCATCCACAGGCTATTTTTGGCACTTTTTTACAACCATAAAATGTTTCAATCATAGTCATTTGTTTTCCTAGTTTTGCATATGAATTACAAAATATCTGGTGTTTCCCCAAAACCTCTGACCTAATTGGAGACGAGACTAAAACTTGTTGCTATGATTTCAAATGATCTGAAATAACAAGGGGACACTTGATTCCAAATATTTCTCATATGTTATATCTCCCCTCTTATCTTTTCATACATAAAGTAAATTTCAGTGTATAAGGATTATTTGATACTGAAAATATTCATAATAGTACCCTGTTTCCAAAAGAGGGGAGATATAACATGAGAAATATTTGGAATCAAGTCTCCCCTTGCTGTTATTTCAGATCATTCAAAACCATAGCAGCAAGTTTTAGTCTCTCCTCTATCAAGGCCAGATGTTTTGTGGAAATATATATATATACTAGGGTGAGTGCCTGGCATTCCCCGGGTGTTTGTAGGTGTGTGTTGAGAGAAAAGAAAAAGTTTTAGTAGGCAGGTAGTCTCGAACCTGAACCCTTGACACAAAGTTGGAAAAGAAGGTGTGAAAAAACCTGACATCTTACCGCTCGGTCATGATGGGGTAGGAACTGAAAAGCGTTCTAATTCAACAAATAAAAAGTTAACTGACAGGTGCGTAAGTTTAATGAGGTCAAACATCATGCCATAGGAGAAACTTAACTTTGGCTGCAAGCCAGTTTCTGCATATTTGTTTCTTTGGCTCAAGATGTTGGGGAAAACCAGCTCCCCATAAAAAGGGGAGTGTTCAACTGAATAGCAATTGTCCGATATGACAGGTTTTGGCCGCATTGATCAAAGCTCATTGCTTTCTGGACGTCCCCGGCACAAGTGCCAGGGAGCTGTCTTTGCTACGGATTCAGTTTCGCTTATATATATGGAAAAGTCAAATAAAAATGAAGAGTAAAAATATCGCGAAAACAGTATGTAAAAGTCGCCTAAATAAAAGATATATGCAACCCCTTTTTGTAAATTGTAGATATTATAATCTAGGTAGTATATAAAAAGTTCTAAGAAACAGTGACCACTCTTAGCCCTCCCCCTCCAAAAGCCTTTGCCGGACATATAAAAATGTGCACAAACTAACACACATTTTGCCTTTTATATATATAGGTTATAGGGGGGGGGGCTTTGCCTGGGCCTAAAATATGGTTAAATATGATATTTTAATTTGTCCAGATTTCATAAATATTATTATAGAGTGGTGATTTTAAAAGTAAAAAAAAAAAAGTATTTAGGTGCCATCAGCTAGAATCGAAACCAAAACTATAGCATTCAAAGCTGGTGACATTACCACTGTACCAACGAAACACACATATAGACTGATTAAAAATTAAAAATAAACTAAGACGAACGTACAAAATGTATTAGGATTTTTTCGATTTTGATACATTTTTGACTCCTTAAAAACCATTTTAACCTGTTTAAAGAATCATAAAAGAACAGTCTACAAAAAATCTAATTGTTTGCGGCCCCTAGCGTCGCTCTGTGATTTTTTGTTTCGGAGAAGATAGAGTTTGAAAATATGGAGAATATAGATTGATAGACAGACAGACATATAGCCATTTTTATATCAGAGTGAAACAGATTGCCTGCGAATAAGTACATCTGCTCTCCTCTTTTCAGGCTGAAAACTCTCATAAGTTAGTGATAGGGCAAAACTTTTGTAAATGAATAGAGCACACTCCGCTAGCTTACTTGTTACATTAATCCTGTTATGGACACACGTCCATTTGTCCAAACCGCCATCTTTGTTTACCCCAGTCAACAACAAGCAAAAAAAAAAAAAAAAAAAAAAAAAAAAAAATTATCACAAAGGAATAGAAATCTTATCTTTTTTTATTTATTTATTTTTTTTTTATTACAATTCCACCCCAAACACCACTTTGATGTAGGGGGCTACTATCAGGGACCTAAGTTGCAGAGGTACTATGCAGGGAGTTTAGCAGCAAGATGTCTGTTCACATTACACTTGAACTTCTGCATGTCAGTACGGTTGGGGAAGCAGAAAACCGGAAGAGAATTCCAAAGTACTGCAGTTCTAGGGAAGAAGCTATTAGAGTAAAAGGCTTTCTTACATCTAGGGATCTCAACTGTATAGAGGTGGGACTTTGCTGCTAGAAGTGCTTGTAGTTCGTCAGAGCATCCACCATTAAAATACTTGTAAAACAGGCAGAGGGATGCAACATTTTGTCGGTGGGACAGGGCTGAAGTTTAGATGAGAGTTCAGGACCTAATAACACTGCTGATATCTTCTTGTAAAGATCTCTCAGAATTTAAGAAGAGGCTCCCATCTTCATCAGACAATCTGCGATCCGTTCTAGACCCCACATCCATTTGGATCTCCTTCAACATCATTTCCTTCACTCTGACTGCATCAACTCTCAGATGCCTGTCACTCACAAGATTTGATGATTTTTAATATTTCTACCAAAAACTCATTATCTGTTTTACAAAGAACTTCAGAAAATCTCGGTAGTCTGAACATCTTTTGAAGCATGGCGGCTATCAATATGCCAATATCAGCTGCTTCATTAAACGCAAGTCTCTGTGGTTAATGGACTTTTCATTATATGGTCAAACTTATTGAATGATCAGCATATTGCAAACGTTCTGTTCATCTTGCCATAAACAAAAATGATAAAACCTGTTTGCTTCAAAGATAAACTTCACTTTTAGAGATTTTTCAATATTACTCATTCTACACACAGTTGTCGGTTTGTATGTCCAATTAAAAGTCAAAAACTACAAAACGAAGATCCACAATGTTGGTGTATTCTTGATCAGCTTTGTCCTGGATGAAAAATCAACAGAGCCAGGTTTCATCAGGGGAAGAGCAGTTTTTCAATGTTATTATGTACTAATTTGGAAAGAAAATGCTGACCAATTCCATAAGGAATCTATTATATAAATGGGGAGTTGTCTGTGTGTGTGTGTATGTCCAGCTAGAGAAGAATGGACTGGCAAGGGAGAAAGGGGAATTGGAGAAAACGGTTAGAAAGGGAAAG
>NC_136514.1:27138023-27223952 GCF_053919585.1 Euprymna scolopes | reverse complement strand
CTGGAATGTCAGAATTATTCGATATTCTAATAACATAGAACAAATAGGCAAGCTCATTGTATTTTCAAATACAATTTATTCATGGCAGAAACATTAATTACAGACGATATTAAATGTCAAGTGATGTCCGCCATGTTGCTCTTCTGTCCCTGAAACTCTAGTATTTACAAGGATCTATAAAGGGCGATAACTCTTACTTTCTTCATTTAGAGTTATTGGCCCTTTCATCACTATAACACTTCCCCTATGAAATATGATCCTTGTAGGTTGTTTGATGTGGGTCTATTTGTAGAGTTGGAGTTGGTTTGCATCTTTGCTGCATCCTTCGGGTTGGATTTTTCTCTCCAGACTTGCTTTGTTTACTGCATGTTGCTTGAACACTTTAAGGTAATTCAAATGTGTCCAGTCAAATATTTAATGGAATGATTGTGTTATTTAATTGTCTCTTTGGAAGATATAAATGACGAATTGATTTGCATGTTTAACCCAAATAGATAATTGTACATCCACACCATAGATTACATTACCAGAACGATGTACTATGTGACCTTGTGTCCATTTTTCTTTACCATTGCGGTAGCCAATACAGGTTTTCCTGGTAGAAATTTTCATGACCTTGCTCCGTGATGGCGATTGAATTGGTTTTCAATCGTCCGGTTTCTCTTGGGAAGATTATTTGATGATGGACAAATAGTATCCATTGGTAAATGTATTTTTCTTTTTTTCAGTAATGAAGCATATTTATTTATCCGAACCACTTCCGGGTTTGAAAGTCATAAGAAGTAAATGGTGTTGGTTAATTTGAAGACCCAACCGAATGACACTATCTTCCCCCCTTTTTTTCTTTTGAAAACGTAAAATATGAGTCATCACTGTATGTTCCGATACTCATTTCATTATTTTTTAGTCATTAAAAGAAATCCTTTGCAACTAAGAATGTTTATTTTAGTCCTAATGTAAAGTGCCCCTTTTTATTTATTATTTTCCTTACATTAAAAACTGACCTTGAGTTGATATAAGGACAGATAATTCAGCTGCCCAAAATTCTATTTTAATCAAGGCAGAAAACAAAGGAGAAATAGTTACTCCCCCTTAAATCTTTTTTTCACTAGACAGAATACGTTTTGCATGAGCATAAAAACTATTTTCTCTTTTCAAGATATTCCAAAAGCCTATTTTCATTCTGCATCTAAATTGATATAGATTGGTTTTATGTTCTCTGCTAAGGCGTAAGTTTTAGCAGAAAGAAGTTAATGTAAGTGTTAAGAGGATTAGCGTGAATGAAAATTAATTTGGTTTCGGTTAAATATAATTAACGGATACAAATGAAGTAGAGAGTAAAATTGGATGCTGATTATGATTTTGGTTTCCAGGCAATGTGGAACATTTTGAAAACGGTGAATAACATTTGCATTGCTAGGCAACACTGAAGAATCAAAGTTAAATAAAATGAAAACCAATGAAATTCTGGGGGAAATTAAATGAGAGTTGGCCTTTGCAGGAATCAAAACGTAAAAGAGATTAACCTGATTTTGAAGCGAAAGCAATTATGATTTTGAATGAATAAAATAAATATTTAGAAACGGTTTATATTCAACATGTTTGGATTGCATGGATTAGAATAAGAATGATAGAGGCATAGAGAGAAAGAGGACGAGATGGAGGGAGAGAGAGAGAGAGAGGACGAGATGGAGGGAGAGAGAGAGAGAGAGGACGAGATGGAGGGAGAGAGAGAGAGAGGACGAGATGGAGGGAGAGAGAGAGAGAGGACGAGATGGAGGGAGAGAGAGAGAGAGGACGAGATGGAGGGAGAGAGAGAGAGAGGACGAGATGGAGGGAGAGAGAGAGAGAGGACGAGATGGAGGGAGAGAGAGAGAGAGAGGACGAGATGGAGGGAGAGAGAGAGAGAGAGGACGAGATGGAGGGAGAGAGAGAGAGAGAGGACGAGATGGAGGGAGAGAGAGAGAGAGGACGAGATGGAGGGAGAGAGAGAGAGAGAGGACGAGATGGAGGGAGAGAGAGAGAGAGAGAGAGGACGAGATGGAGGGAGAGAGAGAGAGAGAGGACGAGATGGAGGGAGAGAGAGAGAGAGAGGACGAGATGGAGGGAGAGAGAGAGAGAGAGGACGAGATGGAGGGAGAGAGAGAGAGAGAGGACGAGATGGAGGGAGAGAGAGAGAGAGAGGACGAGATGGAGGGAGAGAGAGAGAGAGAGGACGAGATGGAGGGAGAGAGAGAGAGAGAGGACGAGATGGAGGGAGAGAGAGAGAGAGAGGACGAGATGGAGGGAGAGAGAGAGAGAGAGGACGAGATGGAGGGAGAGAGAGAGAGAGAGGACGAGATGGAGGGAGAGAGAGAGAGAGAGGACGAGATGGAGGGAGAGAGAGAGAGAGAGGACGAGATGGAGGGAGAGAGAGAGAGAGAGGACGAGATGGAGGGAGAGAGAGAGAGAGAGGACGAGATGGAGGGAGAGAGAGAGAGAGAGGACGAGATGGAGGGAGAGAGAGAGAGAGAGGACGAGATGGAGGGAGAGAGAGAGAGAGAGGACGAGATGGAGGGAGAGAGAGAGAGAGAGGACGAGATGGAGGGAGAGAGAGAGAGAGAGGACGAGATGGAGGGAGAGAGAGAGAGAGAGGACGAGATGGAGGGAGAGAGAGAGAGAGAGGACGAGATGGAGGGAGAGAGAGAGAGAGAGGACGAGATGGAGGGAGAGAGAGAGAGAGAGGACGAGATGGAGGGAGAGAGAGAGAGAGAGGACGAGATGGAGGGAGAGAGAGAGAGAGAGGACGAGATGGAGGGAGAGAGAGAGAGAGAGGACGAGATGGAGGGAGAGAGAGAGAGAAAGGACGAGATGGAGGGAGAGAGAGAGAGAAAGGACGAGATGGAGGGAGAGAGAGAGAGAAAGGACGAGATGGAGGGAGAGAGAGAGAGAGAGGACGAGATGGAGGGAGAGAGAGAGAGAGAGAGGACGAGATGGAGGGAGAGAGAGAGAGAGAGGACGAGATGGAGGGAGAGAGAGAGAGAGAGGACGAGATGGAGGGAGAGAGAGAGAGAGAGAGAGGACGAGATGGAGGGAGAGAGAGAGAGAGAGGACGAGATGGAGGGAGAGAGAGAGAGAGAGGACGAGATGGAGGGAGAGAGAGAGAGAGAGGACGAGATGGAGGGAGAGAGAGAGAGAGAGGACGAGATGGAGGGAGAGAGAGAGAGAGAGGACGAGATGGAGGGAGAGAGAGAGAGAGAGGACGAGATGGAGGGAGAGGAGAGAGAGGACGAGATGGAGGGAGAGAGAGAGAGAGAGGACGAGATGGAGGGAGAGAGAGAGAGAGAGGACGAGATGGAGGGAGAGAGAGAGAGAGAGGACGAGATGGAGGGAGAGAGAGAGAGAGAGGACGAGATGGAGGGAGAGAGAGAGAGAGAGGACGAGATGGAGGGGAGAGAGAGAGAGAGGACGAGATGGAGGGAGAGAGAGAGAGAGAGGACGAGATGGAGGGAGAGAGAGAGAGAGAGGACGAGATGGAGGGAGAGAGAGAGAGAGAGGACGAGATGGAGGGAGAGAGAGAGAGAGAGGACGAGATGGAGGGAGAGAGAGAGAGAGAGACGAGATGGAGGGAGAGAGAGAGGACGAGATGGAGGGAGAGAGAGAGAGAGAGAGGACGAGATGGAGGGAGAGAGAGAGAGAGAGGACGAGATGGAGGGAGAGAGAGAGAGAGGACGAGATGGAGGGAGAGAGAGAGAGAGAGGACGAGATGGAGGGAGAGAGAGAGAGAGAGGACGAGATGGAGGGAGAGAGAGAGAGAGAGGACGAGATGGAGGGAGAGAGAGAGAGAGAGGACGAGATGGAGGGAGAGAGAGAGAGAGAGAGGACGAGATGGAGGGAGAGAGAGAGAGAGAGGACGAGATGGAGGGAGAGAGAGAGAGAGAGGACGAGATGGAGGGAGAGAGAGAGAGAGAGGACGAGATGGAGGGAGAGAGAGAGAGAGAGGACGAGATGGAGGGAGAGAGAGAGAGAGAGGACGAGATGGAGGGAGAGAGAGAGAGAGAGGACGAGATGGAGGGAGAGAGAGAGAGAGAGGACGAGATGGAGGGAGAGAGAGAGAGAGAGGACGAGATGGAGGGAGAGAGAGAGAGAGAGGACGAGATGGAGGGAGAGAGAGAGAGAGAGGACGAGATGGAGGGAGAGAGAGAGAGAGAGGACGAGATGGAGGGAGAGAGAGAGAGAGAGGACGAGATGGAGGGAGAGAGAGAGAGAGGACGAGATGGAGGGAGAGAGAGAGAGAGGACGAGGACGAGATGGAGAGAGAGAGAGAAGAGGACGAGATGGAGGGAGAGAGAGAGGACGAGATGGAGGGAGAGAGAGAGAGGACGAGATGGAGGGAGAGAGAGAGAGGACGAGATGGAGGGAGAGAGAGAGAGGACGAGATGGAGGGAGAGAGAGAGAGGACGAGATGGAGAGAGAGAGAGAGAGGACGAGATGGAGAGAGAGAGACAGAGAGAGGACGAGATGGAGAGAGAGAGAGAACAGAGAGAGGACGAGAGGGAGAGAGAGAGAGACAGAGAGAGGACGAGAGGGAGAGAGAGAGAGACAGAGAGAGGACGAGAGGGAGAGAGAGAGAGACAGAGAGAGGACGAGAGGGAGAGAGAGAGAGACAGAGAGAGGACGAGAGGGAGAGAGAGAGAGACAGAGAGAGGGAGAGAGAGAGAGACAGAGAGAGGACGAGAGGGAGAGAGAGAGAGACAGAGAGAGGACGAGAGGGAGAGAGAGAGAGACAGAGAGAGGACGAGAGGGAGAGAGAGAGAGACAGAGAGAGGACGAGAGGGAGAGAGAGAGAGACAGAGAGAGGACGAGAGGGAGAGAGAGAGAGACAGAGAGAGGACGAGAGGGAGAGAGAGAGACAGAGAGAGGACGAGAGGGAGAGAGAGAGGACGAGAGGGAGAGAGAGAGGACGAGAGGGAGAGAGAGAGGACGAGAGGGAGAGAGAGAGGACGAGAGGGAGAGAGAGAGGACGAGAGGGAGAGAGAGAGGACGAGAGGGAGAGAGAGAGGACGAGAGGGAGAGAGAGAGAGACAGAGAGAGGACGAGGGAGAGAGAGAGACAGAGAGAGGACGGGAGAGAGAGACAGAGAGAGAGGACGGGAGGGAGAGAGAGAGAGAGACAGAGAGAGGACGGGAGGGAGAGAGAGAGAGACAGAGAGAGGACGGGAGGGAGAGAGAGAGAGACAGAGAGAGGACGGGAGGGAGAGAGAGAGAGACAGAGAGAGGACGGGAGGGAGAGAGAGAGAGACAGAGAGAGGACGGGAGGGAGAGAGAGAGAGACAGAGAGAGGACGGGAGGGAGAGAGAGAGAGACAGAGAGAGGACGGGAGGGAGAGAGAGAGAGACAGAGAGAGGACGGGAGGGAGAGAGAGAGATAGACAGAGAGAGGACGGGAGGGAGAGAGAGAGATAGACAGAGAGAGGACGGGAGGGAGAGAGAGAGAGACAGAGAGAGGACGGGAGGGAGAGAGAGAGAGACAGAGAGAGGACGGGAGGGAGAGAGAGAGAGACAGAGAGAGGACGGGAGGGAGAGAGAGAGAGACAGAGAGAGGACGGGAGGGAGAGAGAGAGAGACAGAGAGAGGACGGGAGGGAGAGAGAGAGAGACAGAGAGAGGACGGGAGGGAGAGAGAGAGAGACAGAGAGAGGACGGGAGGGAGAGAGAGAGAGACAGAGAGAGGACGGGAGGGAGAGAGAGAGAGACAGAGAGAGGACGGGAGGGAGAGAGAGAGAAACAGAGAGAGGACGGGAGGGAGAGAGAGAGACAGAGAGAGGACGGGAGGGAGAGAGAGAGAGACAGAGAGAGGACGGGAGGGAGAGAGAGAGAGACAGAGAGAGGACGGGAGGGAGAGAGAGAGAGACAGAGAGAGGACGGGAGGGAGAGAGAGAGAGACAGAGAGAGGACGGGAGGGAGAGAGAGAGAGACAGAGAGAGGACGGGAGAGAGAGAGAGAGAGACAGAGAGAGGACAGGAGGGAGAGAGAGAGAGACAGAGAGAGGACGGGAGGGAGAGAGAGAGAGACAGAGAGAGGACGGGAGGGAGAGAGAGAGAGACAGAGAGAGGACGGGAGGGAGAGAGAGAGAGACAGAGAGAGGACGGGAGGGAGAGAGAGAGAGACAGAGAGAGGACGGGAGGGAGAGAGAGAGAGACAGAGAGAGGACGGGAGGGAGAGAGAGAGACAGAGAGAGGACAGGAGGGAGAGAGAGAGAGACAGAGAGAGGACGGGAGGGAGAGAGAGAGAGACAGAGAGAGGACGGGAGGGAGAGAGAGAGAGACAGAGAGAGGACGGGAGGGAGAGAGAGAGAGACAGAGAGAGGACGGGAGGGAGAGAGAGAGAGACAGAGAGAGGACGGGAGGGAGAGAGAGAGAGACAGAGAGAGGACGGGAGGGAGAGAGAGAGAGACAGAGAGAGGACGGGAGGGAGAGAGAGAGAGACAGAGAGAGGACGGGAGGGAGAGAGAGAGAGACAGAGAGAGGACGGGAGGGAGAGAGAGAGAGACAGAGAGAGGACGGGAGGGAGAGAGAGAGAGAGACAGAGAGAGGACGGGAGGGAGAGAGAGAGAGACAGAGAGAGGACGGGAGGGAGAGAGAGAGAGACAGAGAGAGGACGGGAGGGAGAGAGAGAGAGACAGAGAGAGGACGGGAGGGAGAGAGAGAGAGACAGAGAGAGGACGGGAGGGAGAGAGAGAGAGACAGAGAGAGGACGGGAGGGAGAGAGAGAGAGACAGAGAGAGGACGGGAGGGAGAGAGAGAGAGACAGAGAGAGGACGGGAGGGAGAGAGAGAGAGACAGAGAGAGGACGGGAGGGAGAGAGAGAGAGACAGAGAGAGGACGGGAGGGAGAGAGAGAGAGACAGAGAGAGGACGGGAGGGAGAGAGAGAGAGACAGAGAGAGGACGGGAGGGAGAGAGAGAGAGACAGAGAGAGGACGGGAGGGAGAGAGAGACAGAGAGAGGACGGGAGGGAGAGAGAGACAGAGAGAGGACGGGAGGGAGAGAGAGACAGAGAGAGGACGGGAGGGAGAGAGAGACAGAGAGAGGACGGGAGGGAGAGAGAGACAGAGAGGACGGGAGGGAGAGAGAGACAGAGAGGACGGGAGGGAGAGAGAGACAGAGAGGACGGGAGGGAGAGACAGAGAGGACGGGAGGGAGAGAGAGACAGAGAGGACGTGAGGGAGAGAGAGACAGAGAGGACGTGAGGGAGAGAGAGACAGAGAGGACGTGAGGGAGAGAGAGACAGAGAGGACGTGAGGGAGAGAGAGACAGAGAGGACAGGAGGGAGAGAGAGACAGAGAGGACAGGAGGGAGAGAGAGACAGAGAGGACAGGAGGGAGAGAGTGAAAGAGGGGACGGGAGCAAGAGAAACATTGGATGGAAGGCAGAGAAACAGAGAGAGGATGGGATGGATGGAGAGAAGTGGAAAGAAGTTGAAGAAAGGAGAGAAAAAAGGGAAAGAAGGAGTGAGGGAAAAGAAAAGGAAGAGAGAGATGGAGAGAGGGAGAGAGAGAGAGAGAGAGAGAGAGACTAAATCCATTTCCTAAATTGAAAAGAATGTAATCTGACCAGTTATTGGCATCAGAAAAAAAACTAATTAAAACCATTTCTCTCAGAATTGTATAAAAAAAAGTGTAAAAAGAAAAATCAACCTGAACATTATACAATTTGTTTTTGATTGTCATCTGCTGACGCAGTTGACATTGTCTTCATATGAGTGTACAGCCCAATTTTTGATAAACACCTTTTGCCAGAAGCAGAATAATTTCGCTTTGAAAATGGATACCAGTGCCAAGAGATCATTGCTACATTGCTACTTAGGGTTCACATACCCTAGCAGCATTGCTTCACCACAAGTGTGAAATTTAATAGCATGTATAAAACCAAAAAACAACCACTATGTTGAGTGTTGTCTTCCACGTGGTCTATTGTGTTTGGTTCATCAGTGTAGACATGAAAATTACATATTCTTAAAGAAAACAATGTAATAGGGTTAAAATTGCTCAAACGAGGCGATCAGTTGACAGGACCATTTTGCGAAATCATTTGTTCAGATATTTCTCTCAGTAAATTTATCGCATCAAGTGCTGTATCGCATATGGTTACGTCCTGCTGAAACCACATGATGAACTGCCAAACGAAGCTTAACTTACAATAACTGATACTTGCTAAATCTGCAATTTACCCTTTATGATCTGGTTGAACTAATTCGTTCAGTCATAAATAAATTAATATAATGGCATAAATAAAGTGAGAATTGATTCAAACACGCCTTGTACATATTAGTTCAGTATCTGGGTAGATGCCAGATACCTCCAGGTTGCAAATGTCCATTGCTTACATTCAGTATGTCGCCATCTGTCTCAGAGTGGAGAATTTCGTTTGCTGTCGCAAACACATTTTTTTTCCAAACACTATGCATAATAATCAAGGTAAGTTTATGAAATGTAAAAAATTCTCAGTGGTAGTTTATAATTTTCCTAGTTTGAAGGCAATCATAGTATCATTACTCTTTAATTAAAATTAACAATTATTTTTTTAATCATCTACGTTATAATTATAATTCAGGTCATAAAGGGTTAAAGAAAATAGAGTTTTCAAGTTTGCCGCCTCTAAAAAACAAAACAAAAACAAAATCAAAACACCCTATAAATGTGAACTGTAATATAAATGGCTAAAAGAAATGTCTTTAATATTCTAACATTGAAAATGGCTTCTTATTTAATAGAACTAGTTACACAAAAGAGAAGTCAAGAAACTGAAATATGCCTCCAAGAGTATATAGGCTAATTACATTCAACTGCAGGTGAAGGTTATAACTGTTTGGAGAACCTCTGGTTATGGTATGGGTCGTCAGCTTTTGCCAACATTCCTTCTCTTTCATTCTCTCTCTCTCTCTCTCTCTCTCTCTCTCTCTCTATTGAAATTGAACACAAAAGAATAACTGAATAGCCTTGATATATGGGGGATGATAAATGCCAAAAAAAGATACTGTTGACCGCTCTTCTCAGATTTATTTGCTTCTGGGAAATTCAATATTTGGCAACCAATGAATAAAGCAAAAGAAATAAATACAAAAGACCAGTTGATTTTTAGCCCAAAACTTGAAAAAGAAATAAAGAAAAAGAAAAAGGAAAGAAAGAAAAAGAGAAAAAGGAAAAAGAAAAAAGATTACTGATTTGATTTGTTCATTCTATTTTATGGCGTATCAACCCCTTTCCAAAAATTACAATTTTTGTATAGGTTTGTCCACTCCAAAGAAAGATACAGCATAATCATGTTGACACACACCGGTTCTCATAAGATCACTGAAGTTAAACAACGTCAAACCTGGTCAGTACCTGATGGGTGACCATTTGGAAATACCTGGCATTGTGTGTATGAGGACGTTGACACATCCTTGCTAGAACTGCAAAAATCTAATGCTATTATCTCCCCTGATCAGGGTATACTGGAAAACGCTTGTGAATTTAATATTCCCATGAAACTTCATGCTTTGGAAATAGCCAATTCAACCTGCTTTCGAAACTCTAAAAAGAACTTCGGATATTCTTAAGATGTGCCCATTCAATGTATATATTCAGCTATTTTAAACTTTAGCGTGACTGACAAACAGATTCTTTCATAAGCGGCAAAAAAAATTCACAAAGTTAAGAATGATAAAAAAAAAAAAAAAAATTATGCTCTGCTAGTGTTCGCCACAGTAGGTCATCTCTGTGCTAATTTTACAAGCACTTTCATGGAATGTGCTCTGATGAACTCATAGCACATGTGGCCTTTCGACATACATACCCCCCTCAAACAGCAAAATCTCACCCCATCACTTGAGATTTCTAAAAAGCCTTCTACTCTAATTAGTTTCTTCCCTTAGACTGCTAGACTTTGGGATTCCCTCCTTATTTCTTGCTTCCCCAACTGTACTAACATGCAAAAGTTTAAATATAAAATGTAAACAGACATCTCGCTGCTCATTTTCTAGCATATATCCATGTAGATATGATCCCATGTAGTCGCTGTTTACGTCCAAGTGGCAATATATCTTGTTCGGGATGAACAAGAATAAAACAACAATTAAAAAAAAAAAAAAAATGTAAAAACAGAAAGAAATAAGGAAACATTTCAAAGTGGAAAATGCAAGAAAGGAAGAAGAAAAAAGAAAAACATATAAATCGGTATAAAAAGAAAGGAAAAAGAAAGCAAACGTCTCGTTATGGAAATAGAGTGAAGAATTCCTTTTTTAATTCATTTAGATTTGATTTAAGGGGAATGACTGATAATTTTACTTTTACATTAAAATAGGAATTATCTCCCTTACATGTTGAGTCTTTTAGGTAATCATTTAAAATTGTCTCCACTGTAATAACCTTCCTTACTGGAATAATTATTTTCAGAAAAAAAAAAACTGGAACAAATTACGCTTATTTTTCTTACTGGCTAACATTTGTGTGACGGAATGGACATATAAACATAAGTTTATCTTTATATAAATACACATTGGTCTTTATCATAAAGTGAAGAATATTTTTTTTTCCAATTTGTTTTCATGTGCGACTCATCTTCAGCGTAAATATGTTCATTTAAAAAATATGAAAATTGTGTCTGTTGAATTTTGGTGCAATTGTTAAACACCAAACAAGCAGAGTTACCTGATGCTGCTTGGGTAGGAAATCTGTAGAATTAAATATTTAAAAACAAAAATATCCACAAAACCCCATTTGCAAGAAGAGAGGAGTGCATCCCACGGTTGTGCCTGTGAACAATGGTTTAAGACTGCAAGCAATGCGAAGGAACTCCGTGTGCAAAAGCTTACCTCAAAATCAATCCTTTATTTGGTTGACCTGTAAAATACATATGTAAACATATTTAAATGAGGATTTTTCTATGACTTATTATAATGATAAAAGTGAAGGTATGTGTATCTGGTTTGTTTTAATAATTATGTATGACAAGTTACTTTTTTTCATGAGTAAAAATGGGGAGGCTTAATCTTAAAAAAAAAAAAAGAAAAAAAAAGAAAGCAATGATAAAGAATGGAAAGAATAACCACATACGAGCATTTATTTTTTACTAGTCTGGGTGTCCAGCGTTGCCCGGGTGTTTGGAGGTGTGTGTTGAGCAAAAAAAAGTGGTAGTAGGCAGGCAGGCTCGAACCTGTGATGCAAAGGCAGAAAACAAAGTGAAAGAAAACCTGACGTCTTACTCCTACTCCATGATGTGACCAGAAGTTCGGAACGTTAAAATTAGGCAAAGTCAATCCAACCGATACGATGACTTGCAAAGATGACTTGCAAAAATTCGACCCCCTCCTTGAAGAAAACTGCCCAGCTGAGGGTGAAAAAATTAATGTTTTTGGCCAATTTTTCAATATTTCTCGTCAGAGACGTCAAGCTTCAAAATGATATTGATCTCATGAAAATCCTTTGCCTTTGTTGAAAGGTTTAGGTAGACATACATACATTTAAACAGACATGTGAGATTTATATTATAGACTAGCGGGGGTGCCCGGCGTTGCCCAGGTGTTTGTCGGCGTGAAAGAAAAAAAATTTTGGGAGGCAGGTAGGCTCGAGCCCGAAGCCTTGAGGCGAAGACGAAAAAGAAAGCCTGACAATTTACCACGATGCTAAATGGGCAGAGAAGTGAGAATGGTTGAAATAAAACGTTTAAAAAAGCAAGTGGTTAAACAAACGTCAATGTCTGGTTTTCTAGGTCAAACATCACACCATATAGAAATGAAATCACATTGAGAATTTTGTAACATAAAAGTCGCTCAAATAAAAGATAAAGACGACCTTATTTCGTAAATTGAAGATATTACAATCTACAAAGTATATAAAAAGTTGTAAGAATTAGTGCCCCCCTCCCGAGCGCCCCCACCTCCAAAAGCTTTTGGTGGACATACAAAAAAAAAAAAAAAAAAAAAAAAAAAAAAAATTTGCGCGCACGCGCTCACACACACACATTTTCGCTTTTATATTATAGACTAGCAGGGGTGGCCGATGTTGCCCAGGATGTTTGGAGGTGTAAAAGAAAAAAAAAACAAGTTCTGGTTGGCAGGTAGGTTTGAACACGAAGCTTTGAGGTAAATAGCCTGATAACTTACCTCAACGCTACAAGGGCAGAGAAGTCATAATTTTTTTTTTTTTTTTTTTTTTTTTTTTTTTTTACATGGAAGTCACCACTTATCAAGGCATGGAAGCCACTCGGGGATAAGGGTTATTGCGTGTACTGTAATCAATGGGATAATATCGTAGTAATTGTTAATAATAGAGATTTGATAAAGTGTCTTACTTAAAGGGGCGGTTTATCAGGAATTTGTTTATGTTGGACTTGAAGACATCCAAGTTGTAGTCAGGTGGGAAACAGGCAAACGGAAGAAACTTCTACAGGCATGCACTTCTAAGAAAGAAGCTTTGTTCATGGAATCTACGTTTTGATTTAGGCACAGATAAAAAATGAGGAAAATTATCGACAGTGGTTTCAGCTAGACGGGTGTTTATCGTGAAAGATTAGCGAGGGGAACTAGAGATTGGAGCTCAGACGAGCACTTACCATGGAAATAACGATAAAACAAAGACAGGCTCGCAACGTCTCTTCTGTGGGAGATAGGTTGCAAGGAAGAGGTTGAAATTAAACGATTAAAAAGCTAAGTGACTAGTGCGTAAATTTAATGAGGTCAAACATCACGCCATAGGAGAATGAAATCACGAACTTAACTTTGGCTGCAAGCCAGTTTCTGCATATCTGTTTCCACAAGATGTTTGGGAAAACCAGCTCCCCATAAAAATGGAGTGTCCAAATGAATAGCAATTGTCTGATATGACGGGTTTTGGCCGCATTGATCGAAAGTTCATTGCTTTCTGGACGTCTTTGGCACGGATACTGGGGAGAATTGTTTGCAACGGATTTAGTTTCGCTTATATATGGAAAAGGCAAACATATTTGGGCTGATGCATCGGCTACTAGTCTCTCGCTCCTTGACAAGGTTCAAAAGAGAGTCGCAAATCTGATAGACCCTGAACTGGCATCTAAGCTTCAGCCTCTGTCCCATCGACGAAACGTTGCATCCCTCTGCCTGTTCTACAAGTATTTTAATGGTGAATGCTCTGATGAACTGCAAGCACTTGTGCCCCCACTACGTGAACACCCTCAACAGACCCGACACGCTGCAAAATCCCACCCTCACACTGTAGAGATCCCTAGATGTAAAAGATCTTTCTACTCCAGTAGTTTCTTCCCCAGAACCGCTAGACTTAGGAATTTCATTCTAGGTCCCTGCTTCCCCAACTGTACTGACGTGCAGAAGTTCAAGTGCAACGTGAACCAACATCTTGTTGCCCAAATCCCTACATAGTACCCCAGTAGTTGTTGCCCCTGATAGTAGCCCCCTACACCAAAGTGGCAATGTGCCTTGTTTGGGGTGAAAATGTAATAATAAAATAAATAGCATGCCGAGAGTAAAAAATATCATGAAAATAGCATGTAAAAGTCGCTCAAGTAAAAGATAAACGCGACCTCCTTTCGTAAATTGTAGATATTATAATCTAGGAAGCATATAAAAAGTTTTTAAAATGAATAGCCCCCCCCCATATCCCTCCCTCCAAAAGCCTTAAATCTTAAAAAAAAAAAAACTGATAATAATAAAATAGAAATGAAAGAATAATCATGTATGCAAGAAACAAAATGGAGGCTTAATCATAAAGATATCTGATAATAAAATGAAAGTAAACAATTTCTTTCATTTCTTGTGTAGACACAAAAATATTTTTTTTATTATTAGTTGTAATAGTAGTATCGTTATATCTAATAATTCGTCAATGATTTTTTTTCAAGTTGTCATAGAACATGAGACAATGGGTGATAGAAAGGGAAGGGTGGAGTGAGAGGGGGAGATATAGAGGAATGGTGATAAAGGTGGAAATAGGAGATAGAAGAGATTTTCGAGTTTGATAAGATACATCTGAAGAAGGTCAGAGATTACATTGACCGAAACATTGTGCGAATAACACTCAAGATGAGAACAGTAGTCTGAATAACCCAAATTATATGTAAAATTATCAGTTATTCCCCTCTGACATTTTCAACTTATTTTCCAACTCTTTTGAAATTTAAAAGAAAATGACATTAATAAATTCCGGATATGTACAACTAGCTCCTACATAATAGTAATTGGTCAGGCTTGTCTTTTTTTTTTTTTTTTTTTTTTTTTTTACTAATCTTATCTCAGCATCAGTTCCTCTGACAGGTATAACTTCGTTTTAGGATCAAAGAGTTCCATTCAGTATAACACTTTTCCCAGTCCATGAACACAACCACAGAAATACTTCTCAATGCTCTGTTTTCATTATCTGACAATCATTCTCTCACCAATCAGAATCCAAGATGGAAGACTTCAAAGGATTCTCTTCATTGCCCAAAAATGTTTATATAATGACATTTGAAAGCAATCTACATAACTATTCTAAAAAGTTGGTAAAAAAAAAAAAAAAAAAAATTTTTTTAAATAATATGTTCGATTTCTCTTAGTCTGGCTGTCTGTTCTGTCTGTCTGTTCCATTTTTCTCGGAAACTACTGACCAATCTTAAAATTCTGCATGGACCTTTGTGCTGAAAAGGTGCAGCAAATCAAGTATTATATTATCCATTCGAAGCAGAGTTAGGGATTAATAAGGACTCAATATCACATTTACTTTTTCTCAAAAACTACTGGTCCGATCTTGTTAAAATTTTGTATGTACCTTTGTTATAAGGTGTAGCAAACTAAGTATTATGATATCCGTTTGATGCACAGTTAAGGATTAATAGGGATTAGTCACCACAATACAACATTTACTTTCACTTTTTCTCAGAAACTATTGGCCCGATCTGGTCGGCATTTTGTATTGACCTTTGTTATAAACTGTCACAAATTAGGTATTCGTTCGATGCACAGTTAGGGATTAGTAAGAATTAATAGGGATTATTATTTAATGCAAAAATGAGTACGAATTTAACCATATTCAATTATCAATTTGACACAAAACATTCATTAAAAATCAACGGGATGTAACTTTTCCCCGTTTTAATCGGCTAAAAATCTAGTTATTTGAATGATTTGATTACTGTTCTCATTTTGGATGATATTTTCACAATGTTTCGGCCGATGTAACCTCTGATTTTCTTCACGTGTGTCTTGTCGAACCCAATGTTTCTGTAGAACATGCAAGGACCCATGGAATAATAAAGTGCTAAAGTAATAATCAGTTTTAAATTAGGATCTTCTGGAGGTTGAAGGTTCAATCCTCAATGTGGGTAATACTAAGAATCCAATTACTTAAGACTTCTACTCGGTCATTGCTGACTGAATGAGAGCAGGCTACTTCTGTGGATTAAATAAAATGTTCCATTCAAAATTCCTACAAATTTTGAACTATTTCAAGTTCAAAATGATAAAATCGACTTCAAAATGGATTTATTTTCAAGTGAAAAAATATATCAACTTCAAAATGGATTAATCAATTTCAAATTAAGATATATTTTTTAGTAAATTAATAATTCTTTTTTCAATTAACTTACCCCATGAGTAAGGAAATTCACTGGTCATCTTCATTATATATATATATATATATATATATATATATATATATATATATATATGAAGAAAAAAACCAAAATACTAATAACTTAGAGGTCAAGAAAGCATTGGGTGGACCTACCATAAAAGTAAGAGAAGAAAGTCCTATATCAGCAAAAATGATGTTTCATGATGATGCTGGAGAAACCTCTATAAATTAAGCTGTAGAAGCAACAGCTCCAATTAACTTAGATGACATTAAATTTTAAATAAATTTCTTTGGAGCTTTTATATTATTTTGTATCCCATTTGAAGGAAAAATACAGGAATAAATATTAAATTTATTTGCATTATATTTATTTTCAATTTGAAGTTGATTATTTCTCATTTTGAAGTTGATTAATTTAAAAAAGTTGATCATTTTTTTCACTTGAAAATAAATCCATTTTTAAGTTGATTATTATCATTTTGAACTTGAAATGCTATAGAATCTGAGAAATAGACTTCTGAGTTTGACAAGATATACTTTAAGGTCGAAGTTTATATTTGCCTAAACATTTGAGAATAAAATTCAAGATAAGACCAGTAGTCCGAATAATGCAAATCTGAAAAATTCTGAGAAAAAAACAAAAAGCAAAAAAAATGTAATCTTGTTAACTGCTGCAAAATCAAAAATAAAAAAATTACGACAAATAACTTATAACAAAAACATTAAAATTTTATTTTCCACCAATCTGTATATTTTTGAAGTGCGAAAAACCGATTGTAAGAGTTATCTCTCTTAATTGGTTCTTAAGTGGAGTCATTTTTGTGGTTCCGTAAGGGTCCAAAAGAAAGACACAACTTGGTATTTAGTAAAAAAAAAAAATATTGAACAGAAAAACAAATACAACAAATGAAGATTGTGGTTATACGTCAGAATGACTACCAAGTGTGCATGACTTGTGCATAACTATGTGCTAATGCCAAAAGACATTCTCCTGGTTTTTATATATAATATATATAATTAAAAGTTCATTATTATCCGTAAAGTGAACACACCATAACAGTTATCAAAGCATAAAATTATTTTCAAATGACATCGATTAAATAACAACAGCAGGCCAAACAGCTATTTTCTTTATATTTGTTGGATGCATCCTAATAGCTAAAGACAGAATCAGTTCACAATCATCATTTTATTTATTTTTGCATTTCGGCAAATGCCTATATTTTTTCTTTTTATCTTCATATACATTTTGCAAAAAATATTGTCTTTGGTTTTATAATGGCTTGCAGGATCTAACACTATGATTTTATTATTATTATTTTTTTGTGGGTGAGAGAGAGAGAGAGAGAGAGAGAGAAAGAGAGAGAGAGAAGGAGGGGGGATTCTCTGACTGTCATTTTTAAAGTGAGTCTTTTGTGTTTTTGACATGCTATTTTTCTCGTCTTTCTTAACCCTTCCATTTTTTGTTTTGTACGCCTGTTTTTATTTATTTATTTATTATTAATTAATAAAAAGACAATATTTTTCGTTACGGGTTGTGAAATGTGCTCAAAATGGAATGGAAAAAATATAAGAATTCGATGAAATGGAAAAAAAAAAATTTTAAAAAAATGTAGACCGATTCTTTCCTTGATTATTTGAATGCATCCAACTAATATATACAAAGTATCAAGGCAGGAGAGAGTACTCTAGGTGGCACCTCCTCAAATGTGGCACTAGCACTCCATCTTAGGCCGTATCTAGCTCTTTTAAAAATAGAATTGCATCAGGAGTGAAATAATTTCTGGAGTTGTGGAATGATCCAAACATTTTCCCAATATTGATGTAAGACTGCATTTCAGATCTAGAATGAAAATCAGTCTTAGAAGCGAATAAAAAAACCAGAGACAATGTTAGATAATAACCGGGCAATGCCAAAAAGTGGCTGGGCAACAATTATTATGTTTATTCAAGCCAAAAAGCTTTGTCAGCTAAAATATGTTTAAGAATAATCAAAATATTTAGAATAAATATTTATTTACATTAATTTAGAAATGTTATATTAAAAAAATGTTACAAGAATTTAGTTGACAACTTAATGAATAATAAAAACATCAGGTGATTATTTTAATGACGTATACTAATGACGTCATTTAGAGGGGGAACGGTCTTTTTTGAGATACGTAGAAATTAGTGTTCAGAGTTTGAAGGAAACAGAGAGTTGAGGAGCTGACTGATCAAATACTTCAAAGCACCCGGGGGAGCAAAGGGTCCAACGCCTATCAAATGTAGGAATTCGGGATCAGCTTTGCAATTTTTCAACAGCGGAAAAATATTGTGGGATACAAAGTTGCTAAAAATAAAATCTGATGCTCTGTCTTTCTTAGGATAAATCTTTTTTGTAGCTTCCCCGTCAAACAAGACCAAAGATGAGCTAGATATGTTCCCGATTGGTCAGATGTTGAACCCCAAAATAAGTGTTATTCTTCCTTTGTGCTGTAAAAGTATTTATGCATATTATTGTCCCGTCATGAACTGTATTTAAATGTATATATATACACACACACACACACACACACAATGAACTCTAGATTAGATGATCACAACGCTAGGCTGTCATAGATATATATAAATGAAACTTTTGGTATGTTCGTAATTGATAATCTAAATAACCACTGGACGGATTGCTTCGACATTTTGGTATAATAATTTCATTGTACTTATGCATGTTTTTATATATCTCTTTTTAATTATAACATTATACTCAATTTTTCTTTAATAAATAGGTGGTTTTCTTTGTAACAATGTGGCTATTTTTTTTTTTATTTGGGGAAATCTAATTATCACCACCTGCCGTCACGTGACATCACAAAAAGGAACTTTTGGTCTTGCCATGGCCTACTAATGAACATTGTTTATGTAAAAAAAAAAAAAAAATTAAAAAAAATAAATAACAAAAAGATATACCAAACTGACTTTTTTCATTTAAAAATTAAATTATTTTCTTTAAATTTTTTTTTTTTTAATCTTTCGTGTTTTCTATAAATATAAAAGCGAAAATGTATGTATGTATGTATGTTCGCTTTTCCTCGATTTCCACGAAAGGCTTCTTTCAAACAAGCGCTTGCTCGCTCCACAACTTTTTAAAACTTTTTATATCATCTATAAATTGTAATATCTACGAATTATCCACAGAGCCCGCCTCTCTATTTAATTTTATTCACTTTCAAACATTAATAATTCCACATTTCCCGCATCGGCACGCGTTACATTCGGTTTTCGGTATAAAAAAAAAGCGAAACTCGACTCTAATCACAGGCTGAAAGCCAGTTTGTTCAATGTTGATTTTGTCATATCGAGACGAGGGAGCGGGTTTTTAAAAACAAACAAACCCATTTATTCGAAACTGTCCCGCACAAAATAAGTGCTGAATACCTAATAGCGTCACGTCAATCAAAAATGCGCAACTGTTTTTTTTAAAACACTTTACTATTTTCCAACTGCGCATAGTCAACGCTTCAGGGTTTTTTCACATGCCCCGAAAAACACCTGAGCAACGCTGGGTACCTCTCGCTAGTTATATATAAAAAGTACAAGTGTTGAATGCTATTTTTTTGATTACATTCGTTTGGAGGGGGGCACAATTTAAAAATAAATTAAAACGGAATGAAATTTAAATTTCTGTTCCATTTTTACAACAACCGTAAAACAGTGCATACTTTGCAAGTTTTATCATAAGTTATAAACATCTAAATCTACTTACATGATATTAGAAACCCAGCGACCCCTAAAAATATGGTAGCCGAATATCAAATCTTAAAATATTGAAAAAAGAATAGAACTTTTCCCAAATATGCTGGCAATAATTTGGTTTCATCCTTCCCTTGAGTGTTTCCAATAAGAAGGATTGATGTAGAAACTGAACACTTATTAAAATTCTTTAATTGTTGATTTTTTTGCATTTTGATTAAATTTCTTAGTTTGCAATCGCTGAGAGTCCACTCCAAAAATTGAACAAAAGACGAAATTAAAAAGAATGGGACTCATGCAGAATTTGACCCAAATCCTCGGGATTTCAATTATGGGTAGGGTTCGACTGGCAATCACCAGGTTCAGCCAAAATTGTTCAAATGTTGAAACACTAAAAATCAACATTTTATTTGTTTTTTTTTTCATAATTAATTAATGATGAGAGTATTTTTTCTGTTTATTTTCTTAACATCTGTTGACAAAAAATAATTTGTACATTCTCTTAAAAAAAAAAAAAAATAAAAATAAAACTTTTCTCTACTTTCACCTAACTATTTACAGTTTTTATATAAAGCATTCATCTTTTCTTTTTAAAATAAAAGTTCTGTTTTCAAAAAGAAACGTTTACTGCCAATTTTCTTTAAAAAAACAAAAATGTAAGTATTCTTGAAAAACAACTTTCACCTAAAAATTTATGGTAAAAATTCATCTTTTCTTGAAAAAAAAAAAAAAAAAAAAAAAAAAAAAAAAAATTCATTGATATAAAAATTGCAAAAAATAATAAAAGTATAAAACAATACAAAATGCAATTTTTCTTGAGGAATATATATATATATATATATATATATATATATATATATATAAGTGAAAGTGTCTGTGTCTGTGTAGGTATCTGTACATTTCCCTATGCAATAAATGTCAATTTTTAGTCTACAGACACGAAATTTGATATACAGGGTACCGAGATTTGGGAAAATCCATGTGATCGGTTTTCGGCCAGAAATTTGGCGATTAAGGGGTCAAAGTTCAACGATTTGACCTTTGAGAACTCTACCAAACTCCGACAATTTTCGGTCTAAACACTTGAAATTTTAGATATAGGTTTATTGGACATGGATCTAACTTGATAACTCAATTTGAGCCCAAAACAATAAATTTTAAGGAGTCAAAGTTAAAAAAAATTGACCACTTTTTTTTTTTTTGCTCAACATACATCTCCAAATACCCGGGCAGCGCCGGGCACCCATGCTAGTATATATGTATATATATATATATATATATATTCAATAAATTAACAGTAGGTTTTTGTTATTTTTTATTTATTGCATTTCTATTTTTTCTTTTTTCTGGTTTATTTGTTTTGAAATTCGTCTGCGTCTGTTACTTTACTCTGCTTAATTCGGTGACTGCCGGTTGAGCCCGAACCATAATTGAAGAAAGATCCCAAAGATCCGAGTCAAATTATGCAAGAATACTAAAAATACATATACGAGATGTTCATTGTACTGGTCGGCCGATAAAAAGTGTGCTTCCTCATTGTAATGAAATCGACCAGCCGAAAAGTTGATATTTAATTTAGAAAACTATGACTCCTTACATTTTTTGTCGATTTCAACAATAAGCAATGTTATCTACCTAATTGTCATGTAACAATTATTTCGGTCTTTCATAATTACAATGATTTCGGCTATGTTTGTTTTGTCACGTGACGTAAGCACAAGGGAAATAGCTAAAATTTCTAATTTTTTCGATAACTATTTCCTTTAATCATTAATTTCTCCCTTATCGTTTTCCGTAAGTTTTGGTTATTTTCATTACTGTGACATGAAAATTCAGTAAATAATATTGGTTTCACTTGAAAATCCATATTTCGATTTCCGAATATCGCAACAATAAAGAAAAAGCACTAAAATGTTTACGAATATTCTCATTAACAATATTTGAAAGCAATATATTTTCTTTGATTAAAAAACAGTTTACTAAACTATTTCCAATTTTTTAAACTTATCCTTCAACATTTGTACATTCTTTTTTCTATTTTTCTTTATTCTGAATTATCATTGGTCTCCCACTTACTTTGTTGGTTTATTCTTTAAACAGTTTTCTTTTCAATTTTTCCATAGATTTATTTTTGACAAAAGACTATACTTACATACAAAAAGAAAACCGGATAAATGTTCATTGAATTCGTTAAACGGATATACCATTTAAACTTAAAATAGTGCACTTGACAATTCGCTTAGCGTTTGCAATAACCATTAACAAGATTCAGGGACAATTTTTACATTTGTGTTACTTACACCATGATTGCTTCTCACATGGACAAGTATATGTTGTGTGTTTTGCAGTAGAAAAATTAGACAATCTCTACATCTGCACAGAAAAAGGGACACTTCAAAATATTGTGTATCTACAAATATTGATAACATAAATATAAGACATATTTTGTCTTTTTTGTTTTTTGTGTTACATTTTAATAAACAGATCCACAGCAACACATGGCCGGGTACGGCTAGTATATATATATATATTTGAAAATTTTCCGGGGGGGATACAGAATTTTATAATGGCTAAATACAGACCAAAAAGCATAATGAATTTAAAAAATAAAATGAAAATAAATTTTAGCTAACCAGGTTTCGTTCCTCACTTATCAAAGCTAAATCGAGGAAAATACGATTTAAAACAAACAAAAAAAGTCATGAAAAGGCAGGGGGTAGGAAAAAGCCCCCCCCCCCCCCAAAAAAAAACAGAAATAAACGGGGGAAAAATTACATAGACTAAATTAAGTCCAAGAAGATTTGTGGTGAAAGAGAAACTTGGTTTTAAAAGTAATTAGCCATTTTTTTCTCTCCATTTCATAACATGCTCCAGAATGAAAGAGAGAGAATCAGTGTAACACAGTGCATATGAGCGTGTTGGAAAATAGCAGCAGCAGCAAAGGATAGCTGGCTTGCAAAGAGATTAGCAGCAGCCAAAAAACATGTATCTGCAAATTAGGAAGTGTTGGCATGACAAGAAAAAGAGAAAAAGGACACCACATGCTCGGGAGAGAAGAAAGTCAGTATCAAAGAAAATGGACATGTAAGGTTGGGATGAGAATGGACCAGCTGTGGCCAGCATGTGGTCGTAGGAAAGAGATGAACGATGGTGAGAGACTTAAGTGTTGTTGAGACGAGAGAATAATGGTAATAAATGTTTGTGTTAAAAAAATAAAATGCTGACCTGGATGTTTTTTAAAATTTTTTTTATTTATGTTTCACTTTTTTTTTTCCAGCCACGTTACATCAGAAAGATCTTTAGCATCAATGCTCTCCCAAGTGTTGCCATAGAGGGTTGTGTGTGTATATATATATATATATATATATATATATTATATATATATGTATAAAAAATGTGTGTGCGTGTGTATAGATAAAGTACAGAAAAATAATATTTTTAAGAAAAAAAAAAAACCCGTCATAGTTAAAAAAAAAAACCAAAAAAAAAAAACCAACTCAATTTGAAAATAAAACACTCCTGGGAAACGCTGGGTAGATTTATCTAATAGGCCTACGAAATAAACCATTTCTTATTAAGTAACAAATTGAAAATACTTATTAGATGTAGTCAGCAGGGTTAGGAATTCCTTATAACAAGGAAATACCCATTGAAGTGTGTGCAGACTAAAATAACGGTTCTCCACTTCCCCCTGCCTTCCCCCACCGTTCTTAGAGTTTCAGAAATAATTTCTGAATAATGACAAAAAAAGCCAAGTGAAATCTGAACTTCTAGCCATGACATCATGGCCAAATTATCTCGAGAGATAAATGCTTGCATCCACATCCCTGAGAACACCATGTAACACTTACCCCACATCCCCGCTCCTCATCCTTCTCTCTCCTGGGTTATTCCATCACAGAACATGGTGATTAGATAACATATTCTCTACGCAGTAGGAGGCTGACGAACAGCTAAGGTTGTATTTAGTTAAACGAGACACCTTGTTGATTTCACGGCAACTAAATCACACCTCTTCTCTTCCAAGGCCAATATTTGTTAAACAAAAGAGGCAAAAAGTAATTTTTTTTGCTTTTCATGTTTACAGATTTTAAATTAACAGTACATTTTGTTTTGTGAGGAGAGAGAATGAAAAAAATTACCAAGTAAAACAAAATATGAAAAATATAGCATTGAAAAAGAAAAACAGTAAAGAATGAAAAAGAAAAAATGAAAAGGGACGAGCAAGAAAATGAAAATAAAATGAAAACTGATAAAAATTAGAAATAAAAAATTGAATAAAAAAGAAAACGAAAAAAAAAAATAAATAACAAAAAGGAAAAATGAAAAAATAAAAATAAATGAAAGGAAAACTGTACGAGAAAAAAAATGTACGAGGAAAAAAAATGTACGAGGAAAAAAAATGTACGAGGAAAAAAAATGTACGAGGAAAAAAAATGTATGAGAAAAAAAAAATGTACGAGAAAAAAAAATGTACGAGAAAAAAAAATGTACGAGAATAAAAAATGTACGAAAATAAAAAATGTACGAGAATAAAAAATGTACGAGAATAAAAAATGTACGAGAATAAAAATGTACGAGAAAAAAAATGTACGAGAAAAAAAATGTACGAGAAAAAAAATGTACGAGAAAAAAAATGTACGAGAAAAAAAATGTACGAGAAAAAAAAATGTACGAACAAAAAAATGTACGAGAAAAAAATGTACGAGAAAAAAATGTACGAGAAAAAAAAATGTACGAGAAAAAAAAATGTACGAGAAAAAAAATGTACGAGAAAAAAAATGTACGAGAAAAAAAATGTACGAGAAAAAAAATGTACGAGAAAAAAAATGTACGAGAAAAAAAATGTACGAGAAAAAAAATGTACGAGAAAAAAAAAATGTACGAGAAAAAAAATGTACGAGAAAAAAAAATGTACGAGAAAAAAAATGTACGAGAAAAAAAAATGTATGAGAAAAAAATGTACAAGAAAAAAAATGTACAAGAAAAAAAATGTACAAGAAAAAAAATTGTATGAGAAAAAAAATTGTATGAGAAAAAAAATGTATGAGAAAAAAATTTATGAGAAAAAATGAAAAAGAAAAGTATGAATATAAAAAAGAACAAAAAATGAAAAAGGAAAATCATCCTTCACTGTTGGGTTGGAGGATAATTTTCCTTTTAGAACAGAAAAATAAAAGCTTCACCTCCCCCTCTTTTTCCTGGGATAATAATAACGACTATAAAAGAAAATGATTTCTTTATCTATATCTCCTATATAATAAAATGACTGCAGAAATTCCCCTCTGGTCCGAAGCATCGTAGGTTTGCAATAACAGATGCCACATACAACTTCAATAAATCTAGCCTAATAGTCAGTCGTATGTAGCTTTCGAATACCATTATAGACACATTTAGTCGTAATATTAAAATGCTACATTGCATCCAACGAACAACACTATCACAATTGCAACATCTAGGAAGGAGTTCCTATTTTTCTATCTAAATATTTAGTCCTACCACTGCTACCAGTTGTCACCAGGACCTATTCTACATTTTCCAATGATACTGTTATTATAGCAACTGTAACTGGCTAACAGATATATAGACATAACAATCTTTCCAATTTCTGATTCATAAATAATAAAGTCTCCCTAACTGAAGTCCATCTATTCTGATTGGCTGAGCTCTGAAAATTCTCATGATCCGGAATCTAATTCTTCTCTTTATAAACGATCAGTTACTAAAATTAAAATATAGTGTCACTAAGAGATATTATTTGGCCTGACAATGCGTCCGATACAAAACAAAAAAAACTAAACCTTCTGTTAAAGAAATTGCCCCCAAAATTAATAACTAAATTCATACTTCTATTTTTGTTAAATTAAAAAAAAAAAAAAAAGAAAAAGAAAAAATGTAAATAAACAATACAAAATTTAACTATTCTTGAGAATCCCAATTCAGGGACAACACTTCATCAGACCCAAAAAAAAATTTGATATCGAAGCGGGTGTCAAGACCACATGGATTTTTATAAGATGGCGTGATCTACATCCGGGGAAAATTGAGGTGTATGCTTTGTGAGTGTGAGCAGTAGGGTTTTTCAGAGGTGTGGTGGGGGAAGGGGGTATCCACAGCTATTGAGAACATAAACATAAGAAACATACATTTTGCCTTTTTTTTTTTGCGTTTGTTTTCCATTCATACAAACTGAGCTACAGCAATGCGTGGCCGGGTACAGCTAGTAAATAATTGTGCATGTTCCGCCTATAGTTAGCATGACCATAACGCTGCCAATACAAATGCACTAAATCAATTCTAAAATGTTTTGCTATATTTATCTTGTAATATTTCTGAAGTTTTAAGATGATTAATAATTTGTATTATTTGGATTGTTTGGGCAACCAAGATGAGAACAGTAGTCCAAATAATACAAACTATCAAGACTCATCTAAAAAAATTAAGAAATATATCCGAATTAATACAAAAATGGAAACAACTTGATGCTGTTTCTGTTTCATAAGCAAATCACATATTTTAAATTCTATTGACTATGGTTTGTTGAAAAAAAAAAAAAAATAAATAAAAAGAAGAGCATTCTTTTCACCATTCACCAATAAGAACCAGTGTCAGGATACACCTGAAGATGGTCAGAGATTACATTGGGCGAAACGTTGTGAGAATAACAACCAAGATAAGAGCAGTAGTCCGAACAATTCAAATAATCGTATTATTTGGATTCTTTGGACTACTGTTCTAATTTTGAGTGTTATTTTCACAGTGTCGGTTGATGTAACCTCTTCAAGTGTATCTTGTCAAACTCGGTAATCTTTCTGTCAAAAGGACCTGTGGTGCAGTGGATAAAGTACTTGGTAAAATACAGTTGGAATTTACACTTTTCTGGAGGTGAAGCACGAATTGTCAATGTGAACGACACTCAAATATTGAACTATGAATTACTTAGGGCTTCTACCCAGTAATGGCTGACAGAATGAAGGGATGCTACCTTCGTGGATTAAATAAAAGGTTCTGTTTGAAACTCAGTAAATTCTCCGAGTTTGACAGAAAAATTAGGGAGTTCAACAAGATCTACCTGAAGAAGGTCAGAGGTTACACTGACCGAAACGTTGTGAGAATAACACTCAAGATGAGAACAGTAGTTCGAATAATCCAAATCATCAATCCTCATCTGAAAAATTCAAAAACAGGAATTTACTGTTCAGATGTTTATCAAGAGTCATAGCCAGGGAAGAAGACATATTCATGCACCATGGTATAAAATTGTTGTATGTATTGAAGATGATGAAAATGTGCTTTATACCATTAGAGACGTCATCTATCGCTGGATTCCTGCTGGAGGAAAGAGATCTGTTCAACGTCCAATTTCTTTTTGTTGTTTCCCCGACAAAACGAGGGTCGACCTGTAAATTCACACCTTGTCTGTTTGTCCGTTCGTCTGGCCGCACTTTTCTCAATAACTACGCCTTGGAATTTTTTGAAATTTTACACAAACATTAAACATATGAGTAAAAAGTAACAGAACGGATTTTCCGGGAAAACTCCGGTTGCCCCCTAGAGGTGCCTTTCAGGTTAAAATTGACACTTTTGTGCTTATTAAAAAAAAATTGATGCCTTGAATTTTTATAAACTTTCTGAAAAGTTGTAACCAACTGATTTCTATATAATTTTGTCTATACTTCATGATAACTCTTGGGTATACCCCAGGGGCTATTTTAGGACCAATATAAATACTCCATTTTTGGGACTATTTTACCATATTTGTCCAAAATTTTCTGTGTATGTCTATTTAGCAGTTTTGCATGGTGATGAACTCAAATTTAAATATGTTGAGCCCTTAGGGACTTTTGGGGCAAAGGCAAATGATGGACTTAGTCATTTCTTATTTTGCATGGTGCAGAACTCAAATTTACATATGTTAAGCCCTAAAACTGCACAGTTTGTTCATTTTCACCAGAATTTGACGTCCTCTGGGGACTTTTGGGGCTAAATGGGGGAGGGGGGGGTACTGAACTTATTTTTTTTATGCCTCGTTCACTGTGCACTCACAGGGGACCATGCATGCTTCACTTGTTTTTTTTTTTTTATTATGGAAATCGTTCCAGACAAGGCATGAAGCCACTTGAAATAATATTTTTTTTTCTTTTTTTAGCTCCTTACATCAAGGTCAAAACCTTTCCAACAATAAGTGTTAAATGAAACAGTTTCTGACCCAGAAAACAGCAATTCATCCCGCTTTGTAAGAAACATCGATAATGGAATGTGAGGACTAAAGGACAAAATAAGGGAAGCTAGAGTTACACAGCTGCTGAAAGTAAACCAGGGATCCATTTCTTGCTTGTAATGTGAAAGACACATGATAGCTACCAACAACTGAAAACGGACTTTGGGTTTATTTTTGGCATCATTGAAATTCTTGCTCTCTCCTATTTTGTACTTTAGTCCCTATATTCCACTAGCTGGCATACCTGACGTTGCTTGGAATAAAAACAAACAAACTAAATACAAGTTTAAATAATGTGTCTAACATCTTTATATAAAAATCCTATCTCTCTCCCCCCTTTCTCTAATCTCTAACAAAACCAGGCCAAGTTTATCCTCAAAGAATAAATATATTTTTTTAATTTTAGATATTATACATCCGAGGGATTATCAAAAAAACAGAGGGCACGTTGCCCCCCCCCTCTTTTTTTTTTTTTTTTTTTTTTTACTCACCTTCACCATGAACAAGGCATATTGCTACTTTGACATAAGGGCCTACTAATTAGGACCATGCCTAAGAAATATTAAGATGTTTGTTTACATTGCATTTGAACTTCTTCATATCAGTACAGTTTGGGAAGCAGGTAGCAGAAAGGGAATTCCAAAATCTAGCAATTCTAGGGAACCAGCTATTAGAGTAGAAAAATTTCTGACATTTAGGGACCTCAACAGTGAAGGGGTGTGATTTTGTTGCTAAGCGGGTTTGTCAGGGATCTGTACATCGAGGGGGTGCAAGTGCAATGAGTTCATCAGAACACATTCTATTCCTTAAACATAAATCTTCTAGTGATGGGGTCACAAACAAAACACTCACTTTCAATTTATTATGGACCCCCCCCCCCGGACACGAAAGTAGTGAGGCTCATAAAATTGCCATGAGAATGTTTACGTTGGTGTGAAATCTGGTCTAATCAGAGATAGCTAAACAAATATTCTTTTTTTCTCTATTTTAAAGTTTTATTGTTTCAACATATTTTGGCTAATTGTTAAAACATTTCTAATTAAATTAGCATGAAAAAAAAAAAAAATCAGTTGTCATCCGTTTCTTGTTTATATACATAGAGTGACCTCCATCAAAAATGCCACAATCCTTTCTGCAACCCAACCCTATTTGGTACGAATAAACTCCAGCTCCTCCAAAAGGGGTATTCTGGTATCAGCCTAAGCCTGACTTGTTTCAGACATGAATGTCTATCACCGGTCAATATGTGGGGGACACTTTAGTGATTATCTCATCAGTAAAATGAGGTTTAAACTCAATGGACCATAACTCCAAGATTTTTATTTGTGAAGTTATCTAAAAAAAAAAAAAAATAAATAAAAAATCAGTCATATTTAAGTATACTTGCAACACAATGGTGCACATTTGGAATTTTTTTTTTTTTTAATTTCATGGAAATCGCTCCAAACAAGGCAGAAAACTAAAAAGTAGAGTTAAAAGAAATAAAAAAATACTTCAAGGTCAAAAACTTGCCAACGGTAAGTGTTAGATAGAATATGTAGGGGACTAGGACATATAAATCCTAATCCCGTTACAAAAGAATACTGAAACGAATGGAATTGAAGGAAACAAAGACTCGATTGCTGGAATAGATAAACGTCGTTTATTTACTGTTGAAAGAATGAATGTTTTAGATATAACATGTGTTCATGATGTCCACGCGGGTGTAACCATCGTTCGTTGCGGGACTGGTGTTGTAGAAAGAAAAGGAAATGTGTGTTCATCTCAAGTTCGGGTCACTATCATTTGTTCGCGCGTGGGAAGAGAAGTGAATAATCTAATAGAACGAGAAATGGCAGTCCATCGTGTAGACAAAGAAAAGGATAGAGGGTTGACGTCAGTTAGCAGTCAGCTAGCTATGCGAAGGTGTTCTCAGGGACCAGTAGTAGATAGAGAGAGAAAGAGTATATGTACTGTCTGTTGGCCTTTTGTCCCACATAGTAGTAAATGGCGTGAGGTACGCGGTCGGTCCGTAGACGGACCAGCTCGAAAGCTGGTCCTAAAAAAGGGTTGGAAACAGCCTGTCTCTTCCTTTTATAGGTGTTTCCGGTGTGTCTTTTGCGCATGTGTGGATTTCCTTTGAAAGGGGAAGTGACGTTGTACGTGTGCGCGTGTGTAAGTACATGTGTGTACGTTAACGTGTGTGTATATACACGTGAATGTGAGTGTATGTACGCGAACGTGAATATATGTATGTGTGTGGACGTGGGCGCGTATGTTTGCGTGCGCGTATGTATATGACAAGTAATATAGCTTGAAATGTGAATGCGTTTTTGTGTGAGACTAGGAAAGGCTCGCGCAAATATTCTGACCCAGAAAACAGCAATTCTTCTCTCTTTGTCAGAAACATTGCTTCTGGAATGTGAGGACTAAAGGACAAAATAAGGGAAGTGAGAGTTACGAGTATATCATTGAGTGATGGCATTCTTTCAATTCGACCAAACCAACAAAGTCTCCTCCTCTTCATGAATCTTTTTATATTGTTCAGATTCCACTGAGGTCATTAGATCTAAGTTTGTATTCTAAGAATCAAATTCTATTTTACTGAAGAGAAAACTCAAATATTTCCGGTTTCTAAGGTAGATTGTTTATTTGTATGGTTCTATGTTGTGGAAATAGTTGAAGTACTTTGAACGAAAATTGTCCAATGATGGAGGAATATCTCTTGCAGCCAATTTCTCGGGATGGGGTGGGGTGGGGTGGAGGCTACGCCCGAAATAGACCATATGCGCTCATCTAAAAGAGTTTAACTTTGACAGAAATAGGGAGAGAGAGGGGGGGGGGATAAAAAAGAGGCGAGCAGAGAGAAAGAGCGAGAGAAAGGAAAAGCGAGAGCAAGAAAGAGAGAGCATGAGAGAGAGAGAGAGAGAGCGATAGGTTATTTAGAAACACAGCAGTAAATAAACAGAAAATTTTTATTTATTTTTTTTTTTACATTTTATCAAACCTTTCACATGCAAAGTTTTTTTTAAAAAATAAGTAAAAAAAAATAAAATTAAAATAAACAACACCTCAGACTTGGACTGGATTTGTTTTAGGATGAATGAGCACACACATGTTAGAGCAATGAGGCAATTTATTGCTCCACTCTTCTTTTGTTGGCTTTTTAGAAATCTACACACACACACACACACATATATTAGAACCCCGGGATACGGCATTAAAAATTAGTAACAAAATACAGTACAGTAATACACATGTATATAATCAAATAACAGTATAAATAGCACCATAAAGCGCAGGAAATACCATAACCAGGGGCTGGAAAAAACTCGTATTCTACACATCGTAACCTGAAAAAAAAAAAAAAAGTATCCTAGGATCACCGTACTGTATATGTTTTAAGTATATGTTTTTGGTCACCCAATTTATCAATGAGGGATCTATGTTTTCAGTGGTGTCTGTGCTTCTGTTAGAAACCGTCCATTAGTTTTTCCTGAAATTTTGCCACAAATTGTATTTCAATAAATAGATGTGCACAGTAAATAATTTTTTTTTTTTTTATAAAAATTCCCGTTGTGCCTCCAGGGGCTAAAAAAAAGTAAAAAATACCCCAAAATGGCCAAAAATTACACATTTTGCCCTATAACTTTTGATCCATCCATTAAATTTTTTTTAAAACTTGGCCAAAATGTGGAGTCCATTGTTCTTAATATAAATCCAGTATGGGTGACCCTGGCAAAATTCTGGTTTGCGTCCCCGAGGATTTCAATGCTAAAAAACGGCTCTTTTTGTGGCTCTTTTTTCATATTTCTCAACAAAAACTTGATGTCTGACTATAGTGGTTTTTCATGGTGGTCAATTCAAATATACAAGTGTTAAGGCCTGAAACTGCACCGTTATCCATTTTAACTGGGATTCGGCATCCGCAGGGGTTCAAAAGAGGTAAAAAAATGCCCCAAAATGGTAAAAAATGACACTTTTTGCCCCATAGCGTTTGCTCCATCGATTAGATTTTTCTGAAACTTGGCCAAAATGTGGAGGCTATTGTTCTTAATATAAATTCAGTATGGGTGACCCTGGCAAAATTCTGGTTCGCATCCCTCTGGGACTTTTTGAAGCTCTTTTTTCGTATTACTCAAGAACTTGATATATATACCTATATAGTAGTTTTCCATGATGCTGAATTCAAATATACGTGTCTTAAGGCGTGAAACTGCATCATTTGTCCATTTTCACTTTGATTCAGCGTTCCGACGAGCTCAAAAGGGGTCACAAATGCCCCAAAATTGAAAAAAAAAAAAAAAAAAAAAAAAAAGAAAGATACTTTTTACCTCATAACTTTTGCTCCATCCATTAGATTTTTCTGAAACTTGGAGAAAATGTGAAGGCAATGTTGGGCCTTCACACTTCTCACATTCATCATTTCTTCACTATTTTTTGTGGCATCATCTCACATGCAGCACAAGAGGGGGACCACGCACGCGCAACTTGTTTTCAATTATATTTCACTCTTTGTGTATACCAATCCTTTTTGTTTAGAAGCTCAATGTATATTAAATATAACAACAGAACACATATATATAATAAATTTTACCCGTTTTTAACGGGCAAAACTTCTAAAGTAAATGTGGTATTGTGTTGTCTAATCCCTAATAATCTATGAATTCGGACAGAGGAAACCGTGTTGAAATCAAGCAGAAAATTTGAATGAAGACAGCAAGCGGATGATTACAGCCTGTGTAATGAATACAGAGAAACAGAATTTCATAACTGTTGTGTAAATGTTGAAAGAAATAACGAGAAGACTCAGAAACAATGAAATGAACGATATATTAACAGAAATACAGACAAGTATGTTAGTTGAGTGAGAACTCTGCTCAACCGAAGGACTGGGTCAAGACTGATTGTAAAGCAGAACCTGCTTACCGGAAATGACGTCAGGAATAGTCCATCGTCAGAATCTGTAGGGGTGCCACCCCAACAATATAATAATAGACTAAATGAAATAAAAAATATAAAATTATACAATCAAGAAACAAGGGCAGATGGAAAAGATGCATCTTAAAAATGTCTGCGTTTATTTTTCTTCCTTTTTTTGGGTTAAAAAAAAAAAAAAAACTTTTTAAAGAGCTTATTTGTTTTGTTCGGTTTTAACAAATCAATAGCTCAAGACTTAAAATCATCAAATGACAAATCAACACCAGTAAAAGATTAGAGATGGGATTAAGATTAAAATTTCTGAAGAAATAAGAGAATAATAACAATAAAAGAAAATAAAAATAATTAATTATACTATAGCTGTTAATCCTTCCTAAGTCAGTTCTTTTCATGCGTAATCGTTAATCTTCCACACGGCCTGATGACATGTACTATTTTATGTTTATAACTGAAACTCTTCCAATATGGCCACTAATATTTCATAGGAATCACTATCTGGTGGTGACAAACAACAATAGGAACAAAGTGTAGTATCTGTTCTGATACTACACTTCACCTTTTCTGTCTTTAATGACAGAGACAATTTTTATTTTTGTTCCTATCCAGACTGTCCCTTTTTGGGGAGCTGAATTTTTCCCCACATTAAAAACCGACCTTGTGTCTAACTCTGCCCTCGTGGCAAGGCAAGTAAATAGGAATAGACAACAATAATCACAACATTAAGGGTCATGTACACACTCACACAAGAGAATTTCCATGAGGCATTCCAGAAGTTGTTGGAACGGTACAAGTACATTGCATCCGGAGGAGATTACTTTGAAGGGGACAAGAGTTTCATGCTTTTTTTTATTATTACATTTTCACCCCAAACAAGGCACATTACTATTTTGGTGTAGGGGGCTACTATCAGGGGCAACAACTACTGGGATACTATGTTGGGATTTGGGCAGCAAGATGTCGGTTCACGTTACACTTGAACTTCTGCATGTCAGTACAGTTGGGGAAGCAGGGATCTGGAATGGAATTACAGAGTCTAGCGGTTCTGGGGAAGAAACTACTGGAGTAGAAAGATCTTTTACATCTAGGGATCTCTACTGTGTGGGGGTGGGATTTAGCTGCCTGTCGGGTTTGTCGAGGGTGTCTACGTCGTGGGGGCACAAGTGTCTGCAGTTCACCAGAGCATTCACCATTAAAATACTTGTAGAACAGGCAGAGGGATGCAGCATTTCGTCGATGGGACAGAGGCTGAAGCTTAGATGCCAGTTCAGGGCCTATAAGATTTGCGACTCTCTTTTGAACCTTGTCTAGGAGCGAGAGACTAGTAGCCGATGCACCAGCCCAAATGTGACAGCAATACTCCATACATGGGCGAATGGTGGCCTTACAGAGGTACAGGATACTTTTGGGTGTTAGTAGTTTTCTAGCACGGTAGAGAGAGCCTACCTTCTTCGCAGCGGCCCTGGCAATGTTTTCAATGTAATTGTTCCAACTAGTGTTTCCTGCGAACGTTAGGCCAAGCAGTTTGAAAGATGTACTCTCAGATAAAGAGTCACTGGCCATTGCTATTGGTGGCAGAGAAGGTTTCTTGTAATTATTGAAGGAAACCAGTTTAGTCTTGGCAGCACTGAATGTGACCATCCATTTTTGTTCCCATTCCACTACAGATTGGAGGTCATCCTCTAGTGTTTTTGCCATTTCTTTAGATATGTGTTCATTTGTTTTCATGTCATACCTGTTATAGAGTGTGGTGTCATCAGCATATATACCCATCTCAGAGGCAATTTTGTCGGGGAGGTCATTAATGAATATTAGGAACAATAGAGGTCCAAGGATAGACCCCTGAGGTACTCCTGCATTTATATCATATTGTTTAGATGTACGACCGTCGAGGACAACCTGGATTTTTCTCTTATCTAAGAAGGATTTGATTATGTTAAGTATTCTACCAGTGATACCATATGATCTAATTTTCCTGAGGAGACCCTCATGCCATACCCTGTCAAAAGTCTCAGATATATCTAGAGCTAACGCTCTGCCCTCCCCCGCTTTGTCCAGTGAATGGTATATACGTTCAGAGATTACAGTGAGGATGTCTGCTGTGGAACGGGCTTATGTAAATCTATATTGTTTGTCAGTCAGAAGTTTAGCATCTGTAAGGTGATGGACTAGAGCATGGTTAATCATGATCTCAAATATTTTGGCGAAAAGTGGGAAGAGGCTAATGGGGTGATAATTTGATGGGTCAGTTCTTTCACCAGAATTCTTGAATACTGGTACCACAGAAGCAGTTTTCCAACAGCCCGGAAAGCAAGATTCATTAAGGCATTTCTTGCAGAGTTTGGAGAGAACTGGAGCTACTTTGGCTGAGCACTTTTTTATTAGTGCAACTGGGATGAGATCGGGTCCACATGCTTTTGAAGTGTCAAGGTTTATGATAGCATGCACCTGAGCAGGGATGATTTTTAGATCGCCTAGCGTGGCATCTGTTCGCAAAGGAAAATCAGGCAGGGGGTGGTTGGAAGGGTCCAGTGTGGAGTTTGAGGCAAACCGACTGGCAAGTATATTAGCCTTGTCGGTTGCTGAGCAACAACCTCGTGATTGTTGGTTAGTGGGGGAATTGTTGATTGCCCATTATTTACTACACGGTTTTAGATTTTCCAGAAGTCGCGAGTTCCTAATTTTTGTGCTTCGATGCGTTTTTTAGTGGTTTCAGTAAATTCTCTTAGCTGTCGCTATTTCTTTCTTAACGTTAATTCTAGCTTCTGTATACTTTTGTCTGTTTGAACTGGACTTATGTCGGTTAAATCTGTGGTATGCATGCTGCCTTTGAGCAATAGCAGTTGCGCAAGTAAAGGTAACCCCGTTGGGAAGAGTGGGGCTTGCTATAAAATTTCCGCATGTGAACATGTGCTTCAATTGCCGTTTTGAATCATTCATTTGCGCACTGTTCAGCAGGAAGAGAAAAATATTTCCCCATCGGGCATCTCTGATAAGATCTCTGATGGCTTCCCAATCAGCCTTTTTATAATATCTCGTTGTTTTGAGCACTGGCTCTTCAGTTTTGGGTCTAGAGTTTAGGGCGATTTCAACCATTATCACTGCATGATCAGCGTTCCCGAGTGGACTGTGAGCATTTGTTATACAATCATCAGGAACTGTGGTCAGAAACAGATCTAGAAGTGATGCGTGTTGTTTTTGCTGGTCAGGGAAATTGGTTGGAAACGTAACTTGTGATAGGGAGTGAGATTTAGCGAAGCTATGTGTTGAGCTGCCCGCTGCATCTGTATAAGTAGAGAATCCAAGCCAGTTTTTGTGGTGGACATTAAAGTCACCAAATATATGTGCTAGTGTCGAGGGAGAGTGCTGTGTCTATGCTGTCAGAAACTTTGTTTATTATTGTGCAGTTCTGGGTCGAGGGAGAGTGGTAGAGAAAAGAAAAGTAGCTAATGTTATGTTGTATGTTTAGTCTAAAGCACATAAAGGCTAGATCGTCCGATTCTAGGTTTGTTTCTCTAGTCAAGGGGAGGGTGTTACGAATGTAGACTCCAAGTCCGTGCATATGTTTGTCAGAGTCCTTACAGCAGAGTGGGAGATAGCCAGGCATGTTAAAGTAGTTAGAGGGTATGGAGGAGTGTAGATTAGTCTCACTTAGTGCTAAGATATCCGGGGTATTTGTTAGGAGAAATGCTTCAACATCAGCTAAATTAGTTCTAAGCCCATGGATGTTCGTGAATGCAAGCCTCAAGGGAGGAGGCAAGTTGGATTTGTTTGTCCCTAAGCCTGGTTTAAGCTTATTTTTTTATTGTACTGTCATCATGTTTTTAAAGAGTTTCAGTTAGGTAAGGGGGAGCTAACAAGAGGTTATGCAGCGTATCAGACATGCAACACAAGTAGACCATCAGCTGACCTTTCTTCAACTAGGACTGTGGCCTCAGGAAAGCTCATCGGGGATGAATGCAGGGTCCCTTTCCATGCGCGACATGGCACTACAAACATCCCAATATTATACAACTATTGATGGAGCAGCCGCTCTAAGCGCTACCAAAGAGTTGGGGTTCCTGTACTACCAGTCGGAAACAGCAGCCAGGAATTGTCAATCCGGTACCCTCAACCCATCAGAAGAAGGTAAACCCAATCTAATTGCACAGGCATATGTGGTACTCAAACACTCCCAAGTGCCCAGTTTTGAGGGGTGGGATGTGTCGGGAGTGGGGAAAACGGCGTTCATTGCCTTAGACAAGAAACATGATCTACCACTTAGGGTTTTGTCGAATCACTGTGATAGTGTCTCTGCGACTTACTAATAGGCAAAGAAGGAGTATGGAAGCCGGGCGATAGACAGAGCCTCCTTAAGCAGTTTAGGTTTGCCGACTGGTAATTTGTTTGAGTCACCAGCTCTAGGAAGGTTGTCATCCAAGATTGGAGACGCTTCCCTCCCCTTTGGTTTAGTTTTAGGGTTTTCCTTCTCCTAAACTGATGATCTGGGAAGATCTACTGGGTCCATTAGCCCTGAGAGGGTTTGCTCCGCGCCTAATCCAAGTATTTCTGCGACCTCGCGTGGTTAGTTTGTAGAGGTTATATATCTAATGAATGGTTACACTCCTCAAAGTGATTTAGGGACATTGCTATTTCATTGTTACTAAGGAGGAAAAAAAAAAACTCATGCAGTGGAAGTAACTATATGAACAGGCTTGTTAGAAAGGCGTTAGTGTGGATTAAGACTTTTACCTTAAGATTTTTACATTTTTTTAATTTATATGTTAGCTTAGGTACAGGATAACGTTACAGTGTGAGTAGGTATTAGGAATTGAGCTAAGAATTTTGCCCAGTCACTGTATATTTTAGATTACAGAAGGGTTAAGATGTAGGTGCAGTACAGTACGGGTATAACTGGAAGTAAATTCTAAGTCATGGCGTATTCCGTATATATAATTAGGTAAAGAGATATTTGGGCAAGTTTTCAGTAGATGCAAATAGATAGAAGTTGTAGGTGTTAGCGTGTTTGTGTACTATCAATAAAAGTCCTCATATGAAAAACGTCTAAAAACTTATTGAAGGCACCTCATATATGCACTTTCAAAAGGAAATCCTAGACATCCGATCTTGATCTCGGTCATCCCCATTAGACCATCCAGATATCCACTATAGATAACAGCAAGAGTTTCCACTCTAAAGGGCCTGTCTGCAAACAATCTATGAACATTATTTTTCTCAAGTGTGTTGTTCTTAGCATGCACTCTCGTTTAAAGAGACATTTTATTTCAAAAAGAAAACATTTCTGGTTGGCCTCCCACCCACAGCAAGTCTGTCATTCAAATGCAACATGAGTGCCTGTTTACAATAATATATCAAAGAATTTTGGATGAAGGATCACCTAACTTGGTGAGTCCACTATCTGGCAACATAACGTATGTGAACTAATTTAATGCCAAACTATTCTTTATTCATCAACATTTTCTGAAAGAAAGCTATTTCAGTTCTAAGTATTTTATTGAAAATGATTTGCAGATCCCTTGTAATATAGCGAATTAGAAGAATCCCCTGGACGGGTTAAAGTGAATTCCCCAAACAGAATTTTTTTTAAAACACTTTCACTTCCCAAAAAGGCATGTTGCCACTTGGAACATAAAAGGCTTCTATTTTGGATCGTGTCTAACAGGGAACTGTGGGGAGTTGAGCAGTGAGATGTCTGTTCACATTACATTTAAACTTCTGCAGATTCAGTTTTCTGTAGCCATAATCCTAAATAGTAGCTCTTTATGTTCCAAGTGGCAATATGCCTTGCTTGAGGTGAAAAAAAAAAAATAGAATAGGTTGATATCAAAGTTGAAATGCTATTTAAATTCTCACAAAATAATTTCATATACTAGATATTCACTATGGTCTATATCTACACTTCCAGACAGATAGGCGCCCACCTTCGTCTCCACAATATCTAAGAAAAACAAGAAAAAAACCTAGAAAAACAAAAACAAAACAAAAAAAAACAAAACAAAACAAATCCAGATATAATCAGTATTATATTTCTTAAAGCCAAAATGAACATTCTTTAGTCAACCATTTTTTAGTTTTGGAACTTTTGATATCCCCTCACCCCCACCCCACATCAAAAGTTCTTATTTTTAACTAATTCTGACAGATTTACCGTTTCTGACTTTATATATATATATATATTTGTTAAATTATTTATTCATTCATTTTTAATGAAACTTCTCGTTTTCTAATCTTTAAATCCACAATTTTTCAGCCAGGAAGATATTAGATTTTGATAGTCTGCACATTCTTTCATTTGATTGGATATTTGATTTTTCATGATTTTATGACTGTGTTTGGAAATTAAAAAAAAAAAAAACACATACATCGTCAACGAGAACAAATGCAGAAATTTGTGAGCAGGGGTATAAAATTAAAAATAAATTAGTTTTTTTTGTCTTTTTTTTATCAAGGCCCAGAATCCGCTGTATGGAAAGGATTAATACTCTAATACTAGTTTCTTCTCTCAGATTTGGCATTCTCTCTGCTCATTTCCTTATATAGTAACATATAAACATGATTCTAAATAGTACCTATTTACAATGCCTCCCAACGAGACAGAGTTAGACACGAGGGTCGTTTTTTAACGTGGAGAAAAGGTACAAAAATAAAAAGTTGTCTCAGTCGTGAAGGACTGCTCGTGCTCCTCCACCGAAAGAGAACAAGAAATGGAAGTGCAGCATCTGAAGAACAGATACTACACTTTGATCTTGGCGAAACATGATTCTAAATAGTAGCCCCCAACGTTCAAAATGGCAATATGCCCTATTTGGAGTGAAAAGTAAACCCCCCCCCCCAAAAAAAAAAAACAACGGATTGAACACTGAACAATAAGTGAAAATGGCAGAAGATTACTTGAGAGAAATTAAAAGATTTTTTTCATTGCATCTTTATCCCAAACAAACAGGAACCCGGAAAGGAATTCCAAAGTCTAGCAGTTCTGGAGAAAGAAACTATTAGAGTAGAAGTCTTTCTGACATCTGGAGATCTCTACTGTAAAGGGGTGGAACTTTGCTGCTTGTCGGGGGTATTTACGTCGAGGAGGTACAAAGGCTTGTAGTTTGTAGGAGCATCTACTTGTAAAACAGGTAGAGAAATGCTACATTTCGTCGTTGGGAGAGAGGCTGGAGCCTAGCTAACAATTTGGGACCTATGAGATTGGCGACTCTTTTAAACCCTGTCCAGGAGTGAAAGACTAGTAGCAGATGCACCAACCCAAATACGACGCAAATAATCCATACATGGGCAAATTGTGACCTTGTAGAGATTCAGGATACTTTCAGGTGTCAGTAACTTTCTAGCATGGTAGAGAGAGCCCACCTTCCTCGCAGCAGCCATAGCAATGCCCTCTATGTATCTGTTTGAACACATTGATTATAGGACAGCTCAACAAGTATTTGTGTACATTAGATTTGAAGACGACGTTGCTGTAGTTGATTGGGAAGCACTTTTAACATATCTTGTTCCATAGATGGGACGTTCTAGGAAAGAAGCACTGTTCGTGGAAACTTCTTTTATTTTTCACACGCGCACACGCACAGAAAGTTTTGTTACTGTTGTAACTAGGCGAGTTCTTGCTGTTTTATAGAGAGGACCAGAGATTGGAGCTCTGTCAAATATGAGCATAACAATACAGTAGAGAGGCCAGCAACATCTCTTCCGTGTGGAAAGAGGCTGTAGGGATGAGAATTCTTCAAGAATTTTAATTAAAATTAAAAAATAAGAATTGCATCCAATTTATTGTTAATGCTTAATTGTTGCATTATTCTAACACTCCAGAAATTACCTGACTCCTGATGGTTTATTGGATGGGATCAATGTGTTGCTGGGAGGAGGGGGGGGGTTCTGTTCTGGTGCTGTTTGCCGACTGAAAAATACAATTGCGAATTACTTAGGACCTCTATCCAGTCATGGCTGATGGAACAAGAGCATGCTACCCCCGTGGAGTAAATAAAGGGTTCCACTCGAAATTCCATCCAAATTCCTGAGTTTGACAGAAACATTCCCGAGTTTGAAAAGATATACCTGAAGAAGGTCGGAGGTTACATCGACCGAAATGTTATGAAAATGAAACTCCAGATGATAATACTAGTCCAATGAACCCAAATAATATGAATAACGAATAGTTTAATTAAAAAAGAAAAACTTTGTTCAGTTCAAGTTATGTAATTCATGATGCTGATAAGAAATCTTTGTCTGGACCCCTGTAGTTTAATGCTATAATTTATTACAAAACTCTAGGAGGGGCCCACTCAAATCACCACCTGCGCACCCCAGGAACTCACTTCATTAAAAACCTATTAGCTGTGTGTGTGTGACTATGTGTGTGTGTGTGTGTGAGACTATGTGTGCATGTGTGTGCATATGAATGCATGTGTACATGTGTATGTACATATATGTGTATGTATATGTGCATATGGATGTATGTGCATGTGTGCTTGTGTGTATGTATATCCATTATAGTGCAAAAGGAAACAGTAACACGCCTACCAACTTCAAAAAAATAAATTAAAAAAAAATTACTTAAATTCTGCTGGCTCTTTGCAATAATAATAATAATAATAATAATAATTAAAAAATGTAAGTCTAAGCTCAAAAGTCTTCCTATGAATGGCAGTGTCATATTTCAGAGAACAGAAGTTGCTTTGTTTGAATTAATATTTTGAATTTGAAATAAAAAAATTTCCAAAAATATTCTTAAAGTTCATCTCTGAGCCAGCACAGAAGAAAAAAAAAAAAAAAAAATGCACATTTGAACACATCACGTTAGGTTTCAAAGAAAATTAGTCTCTAATTACTTGCCTCCCCACGAGGGCAGACTTTAACACAAGGCCGGTTTTTAATATGGGGAAAATTGAAATAAAAATTAAAATTGCCTCAGTCGAGAAAGATTTTTTTTTCTTTCTTTACATTTGGCTGAGGTCATGTAACGTGGCCTTTACACTTTAACTCTGTCGTTACATTTTAACTACTCAGACTCGCACGTTGTCTGGTACCGTCACAGGAACAAACAAACAAGGAAGGACATAAAAAAATACAATACAGCATTTTTCTAGGTGAATACAAAAAGCATTTATTGCAGTAATTTCCGACAACGCACTTCACTATGTTTTAAAATATCACTCACGCGCCGAACATGGCTGTCGAAATGCTTTTTCATACACATGCCTGTATTGTCGCTTGCCTTTCCACTTTTTCAACTCTGACGCATTTTCTTTCTCGCCATCCAAGAGTCAAAATACGTCTGATCACTTCCTCTGTTCGATCGTGTGCAGTCATTTTTTCTTTTTCTCTCCTTCCTATAACGTCAGCATGTGCACACTTCCTAATTTGCATATGTGCTAAAACAGCTGTTGTGCTGCTGCTAATTTCGTTCGTTGACGTTGTTACAATAGGTTGGTTGGTTGGTTGGTTGGTTGGTTGGTTGTTTTACGGCATATCAACCCGTTTCAGGTTATTTAATGCCGAATCCTGTGATTTTGAAGAAAAAATTTTTAATAGAATATATTTGTTTTTTGCAAGTCAGTTTCTATTCAACCCATAGTTGAGACCCTAACAGGTAATACCACTCCGGGTCAGAGTGGACCTGGGAGCAATGGCAATTAAAGGGTGGCTCCACACTCCCCAGAGCCTGCAAGCTGGGGCCTCACCATCGGATATAGTTTAAGGTCATATCCAGGACCTTGTTACAATAGGAGCGCACCACTTTACTACAGACAGAACAGATCAAGTAGTATCAACGTATACTACACTTTAATCCTACCCCCCCCCAAAAAAAAATGGTCATCCACGAATAAAATTATGAAATGTGTACATCTAATATATAAAATAAAGTCTTTATCATTTCTTTCTCTTCCTACAGAATCAACATTTGATTCTGGTTCATCAGTTTTTCTTGTGGATCGTTAGGGCATGTTGTTAAGAAGAAAATGTAATTTGATTTAATTTCTTTCAGAAGCGTAAAGTGTAAGTGTAAGCCATTTTGAGTTTCAGAACAGTTTCAGATGGTTCGCTGTTACACACAAGTCCTGGGAGATAACTTGTTTGTAGTAGACAGTTCCACAGAACAAAATATTCTTACCGTGTTGAAACCCGGGAAAAGAACATGTGAAATTGCTCCAGAAAAGCTTTAATATTTATGAAGCAATTCTGGTTTCTGATTGGTTAGTAGCAGAACGTGAATTAATTTGATTCGTAAGTTCTTAGCAGCATCGTTTATAAATAGAATCGTTCGACTGTGTGGGATCATACCCCATTAACCTAAAATATTGCAACAATACTTTGTCCAGCTTGAAACCATTTTTAAATGTTAACATTAAAAAAAGGCCTTGACTATGTATTTGTCCATTACTTTGCTGTGATTGGAACAAAAGTATTATGGAAATAACTCTAGCATAGTAAAAAAAAAAAAAAAAAAAAAAGAAAAGAAAAAATGCAAATACATTATCAGCCAATGCGGGGTATATAAAGCTAGTGTAGTTTATTTTATACATATTGTTATTACTAAGACCAATCACTACGATTAATGTATAACTTTTTCTTTCAGATTATTAAAGCATCATTCATATTTTTCTTCAATATTTTTACCCATGTTGAACCGAAAATTATCTTCTTTAGTCAATAGAAGAGAGTTATCTTCCATCATGATAATGCTCATTCTCACACAGCACAACTGACTAAAGATCTAGAAAGATTTAGTAGGGAAATCTTGCCTCATCCTGCATATTCTCTTGATCTAGCTCCCTCGGATTATCAATTATTTGAAGGATTACAAAACCATTTAGATGACCTTAGGTTAACATCATGAGCAGACACTCAACACAAATTTCAAAATCTAAAATTTTTTAAAATCGATGCATTTAATAAGCTCATCGATAGATGGAATCAAGTTACAGAGAGCAAAAGTCGTTATTGTTATGAATAAAGATTTTCAAAAACACACAGTTCTTTATTTTCAAAATTAAATTTTAAATCGGCAAAAGCTTTTGCACCGATCTGACATTTTATTTCGTTTATTATTTGGAATCCAACCTCATTAAAAAAAAATAAAAATACAGAAAAATCTTTATGATGTAACGGAACGAAGTTGTCATATTCCAAAAACCATATAAATTGTAGTTTCACTTTTAATCAAATAATTCAAACGTGCGAGATCAGCCTTGTAATACTACCGATTTCACATTAATAGCTTTAAATCGTTTAAAAATTACTTTCTTAAAATAAAACTACTTGATCAATCTATTGTGATTTTGGAATGTGACATTTCCGTTCCTTTACGGGTACTTACATTAAGAAGATTTTTCTGTAGTTTTTTTTTTTTGTAATTGCCTCATCCTGCATATTCTCTTGACCTAGTTCCCTCGGATTATCAATTATCTTTAGGATTATAAAACCATTTAGATGGCCTTACGTTAACATCACAAGTGGAGATTGAACACGAGTCAGATTCATTTTTCAAATTCAAAATCTAAAAATTTTTTAAAAGCGATGCATTTAATAAGCTCATCGATAGATGGAATCAAGTTACGGAAAGACGTTTATTATTGTAATGAATAAAAATTTTCAAAAACACACAGTTCTTTATTTTCAAGATGCAATTTTAAATCGGCAAAAACTTTTGTATCAACCTGATAAAATATCAGAGGTAAAACTCCGTACAATACCATCCGTAAAGAAGCAGATAGAAAAGAACCTGTCACCTGGTAATTCTATTCTCCACAGATTTCCCTCTACACATTCAACTACAAATCTAATCAATAATAATGACAATTTATGCATTAGAATAGTTTTCACAATGGCCAACACAATTACAAATACACAAATATCGAGTGCATCGGAAGCTCTAGCTTTGAAGATGATGGTCTAAGTAAAACCAGTTGAGTACAGCCACTGAGACCAGAAATTGTGATAAGAGAATCTCTATCGATTTCTCTCTCATATATATATATATATATATATATATATATATATATATATATATATATATATATATATATATATATATATATAGATATATTAATGAAATTAAAGGGATGTAGTGTTTACCTGATATACGCAATGGTAAACTTCAAACTAATATAAATAACAGTATTTATATATATATATATATATATATATATATAATTTAATCCCAACCGAATAAGAAAGCTCAATACGCAATAGAGAGTAGAGCTTATTATTAGAGAAAGAAAATTAAAACTATAAGTTGAACTTTACAATCAAAATTTATTGTTCGACTGAATACTCCATAAAACAATTTACAAAGTCCATATTCGACAGTTTCAAAAAAATGCTATTCTTGTTATTCCTCTCATCAGAGGACATAAAGAAATCAGCAAATTATATTTGTAGCAATGCTAGAATTTGCTAGTTGTGGCATTAAGTGAAACCGAAATTTATTGTAGTTATAAATTGCCAAAGAAAGTGAAAAAATGTTGGATATATAAAAAAATATATAAAAACAAACTGGGCATAATATTTCAGCTTGCATAAATTTTGATTGTAAAGTCCAACTTAAAGTTTTAATTTTCTTTCTTTTATGTATATATATATATATATATATATATATATATATATATAAATATATATGAGAGAGAGAGAGAGAGAGAGAGAGAGGTAAATACTGAAAATAGATACATAAAATGTACATATAAATACATGAAGTAATAATAATCATATATATATATATATATATAAGGCTGACAAGAAAGTTCTTATGGTTTTTAACTTTCAGATTTACATATCTCGGCACAAACAAAAATTTATTGATCAGAATAATCACCATCAGAATCAACAGACTTTTGCCAACACAAAACAAGTGTACTTATACTAGTAAGGTAAAAATCTTGTATTCTGGTGGTGATGATATTGCTTAGGTTTTTGAAGCATTTCTCACTCAGAAAGTTGTCAAGATGCTTGAAAAAGTCGTAGTCAGTAGGTGAGAGGTCTGGAGAATATGGCGTAACCCATTAAAAAAGGGCGAAAGTTGGAGCTTGTTGACTTAGAACGGATGCTTTGTACAAAATTGATGGTTGAATTAGCATTAAATTTGTGCCCATTTCTGCATTAAATACTAATCTATATTAATTCCTAACACTGTAGCATCTCATACCTATAAAAGTCAGAACTTCATAGATTCTTTGAGGAAATGTTCTCAAACTAGGAATTTCCTTCCTTATACATATATAGGTGTTACATACAGGGTAACAATTACGGTCATCTTTCATTCAGATGATAACGGACACATTTTTTTTTTTTTTTTTTTTGTGTGTAGACTATTCATGGCATAATACGTCACAAATTTTTATAAAGGTTTTGGAGATGACTCCCATAACCAGATTATATATATATATATATATATATATATATATATATATATATATATATATATATATATACTGAAACCACATCTTGTTTCTGCTTGGACAAAGGTGGTACGATAATACTGTGGAGACTGCATCGACACTGAACGTTCATAGAACGAAAAAAATGCCAAACTCCAACATGGGTTTTGGAGATAAACCTCTAATAAGTACAACAACAATATACAACAGATAAAAGATTCGACTGTGAAATTTCCACAGGTCCTGCTAGTATTTTATATTCTATGTTTATACCCATATTGTCACTACTGATTTAGTATTAGAATTTGGTATTTATTGAGGTTAGTTGGAGAAAAATTAGAGGTTATTTCGAAATCATACCTATAAAAATTGGAATTTCATAAATAAATGGAAGGAATGTCCTCAAACTTGATTGTTTTGTTTTGCGACATATCAACCCTTTTCGAATTTTTTTTAACGCTGAATTCAGTAATTTTACAAAAAAAAGTTTTTATGCTTCAAGGTCTTTATATCTTCAGATATTTTTTAATCGAGTTTTGGTTTTGTTTTATGGCATATCATTCCTTTTCCGGTTATTCAATGTTGAATCCAGTAATTTGTGAGAAAGGTTTTATGATTAAAATTTTTTTCATAGTTTCAAATATTTATTTATGGGGTTTGGTTCGGTTGTTTGGTAGAGGAAAATTGTGACATGATAGAGTTTTGCAAAGAGAAAGGAAAAAAGTAACAATAACGTCAATGTTTGATGCAGTATCTTCAGACAGCCTTATCTGGTAGCACCAGACGTCAAACCAGGAATAAATGAAGAATTTCTTTCCATATGCTGTTAGTTGTTACATAAAGTCATCAATAATTACGGCCATCTTTTATTCAGATAATAATGGTTATTTGTGTGTGTTTATGTGTGTGTGTGTGTGTGTGTGTGTGATATCTGTGGCAGAACGTTCAGCAATGCGGACATTGGGCTGGCTGACCGACCTGTATGTTTAAATTTTGGACAAATGCCATTGAATTTGGATCAGTTCTAAAATGATGACGATTCGAAAAGAGACTACTTTCCATGCATAAATTTGTTTTCAGTGGATCGTAAAAAAAAAAAAAAAAAAAAAAAAAATTGCCCCACTCTTTTTCACAAGTTAGTGATGACTATTCACGGGGGGGGGGGGGATGTGTACCATGCAACAGAGACTTACTAAGATTTGAGAGTCTACTCTTTTTAGTCATAGTTGGGTTGACTTTCAGCAGCCTCATAACTCTTGCTTCCTTCAGTTTTTGTCCTTTAGTTCTCACATTCCATGAGCAATGTTTCTGACAAAGGGTGAAGAATTGCTGTTTTCTGAGTCAGAATCTATCCATCTAACACTTATTGTTGGCTAGTTTTTCATCTTGATGTAGTATTTTTATTTTTTTAGCTCCTTACATCAAGTACCTTCATGCCTTGTTTGGAGTGATTTAAAGAAACACGTTAGAAGGAGGATATATGGACTCATACCTTTCATAAGTGTGTAGCATCCATCATGGCATAGTTATTTTTTTTTACACATGGTTTCTCATTAAGTTACTAAAGTTAAGCAACACTAAGCCTGGCCAGTACTAGATGGGTGATTATTTGGGAATACTAGGCACTGTAGGAGAATGTTGACACTTCCGACAGCTTCTGCATTCCACTTGGCTTTCAGCTGTCTTGATTGTCCTGTCACTAGATTAGGCTGTTTGGAATGAGAGAGTGAGGCTGGCCCTGTGCAAACCAGCTTCATTTTAAATAAACTTCCGCTGGGTGCCATCCAAAGGATGATCAGATGGTCTTTGTTGTTTCAATGGATCAATTAATAGCTTCGTTGTTTTTGTTTTATGGCATATTAACCCTTGTCAGGTTATTTAATGCTGAATCCAGTTATTTTGAAGAAAAATTTTTTTTAATAGAATATATTTTTTTTCAAGTCGGTTTCTATTTAACCCATAGTTGGGACCCTAACAGGTACTACCACTCCGGGTCAGAGTGGACCTGGGAGCAATACAAATTAATGGGTGGCTCCACACCCCCCAAAGCCCGCAAGCTGGGGCCTCACCATCAGATATAGTTTAAGGTCACATCCAAGACCCCAATTAATAGCAGCTATCATGTAAGCTCATGAAAAAAAGGAGTAAGAGTTATGTCATGTATTGTCCATCTATGAGAGACTCTGGACTGAACTCAGAGTGAACTACTTACAAAAAAAGATTCTCTTTTATAAGATTACAAGAGTCCGCTTTTGGTTAGGACTAAAGTATATCTTTTCTTATACCACATTTGTATATTGAGACAATTTATGCCACATTTGTATACGGAGACAATTTAAATTTATGTCCCAATCTGAAGTGTCCTGTTTTAAGCAGCTAAATTTTTTCCAGCTTAAAAACCAACCTTGTTTCTAAACTCTGCATTCAGATGAAACATATTAGAGACTTTACTGTTACTTGCGATTAAGTTAGCTAGTGTGAATTTAAACAATGGTCATATTTAGTGCATATCATGATGATCTTAATATGCAAATAGAATCGTTCTCGGTGATAGGTGATGTAAAGTTGAGGGAGTGGTCAAACGCTGTAGGCAAAACAGTCATGAATGAAGTCAAGTTTTTCGAGCTGAGAGAAAGAAAGGATTTCACATAAATCTCTCTGTGGTAACTGTTAAGATGAGACACGGCCAATAATGTAGAAAACTTGTAATTTAAGGCGAATGTTTCTTCAAGATGTTTGTCCATAGCGATTACATTAAGTAATGTGTATTTTGACAATAGTCACATAAAGTGCATCTCATGATAACCTTAATCTGAAAACAGAATCATTCCCATAAACGGGTGATGTAAAGTTGAAACAGTGGAACCAACAGTAGACAAAACCGAGTTGAGCAATGATAAATAACATGTTTCTGAGCTGAAATAAACAAGTTTTCAAATCAGTTTCTACATAGAAGCTGTGAGAATGAGAAACAGCCAATAATGTAGAAAACGTAATCTTAAAAGAATGTTACTTCGATATTTTTGTCCACGTGCGTCAATCATTGCAGTAATTTAGAAGGCTAATTGGGGAAATAAATAATTGCCTAAGGGAACATTGGTCTCTCTCTGCTAATGTGATTCACTTCATTAAAACCATTGATAGAAACTCTTAGCACACGCCCCCTTGTGTTCTCTTTCTTAATGAAAAGAAGTTTATTTTTATAAAAAACCACCAGCCGAGCGTGTGGGGGTTCCCACCTCCACAAGTGAAAAATTTACTTTCACCATGACTAATGTTTGTGTAAAATTTCAAAAAAAATTTAAGGAGTGGTTATTGAGAAAAGTGCGAACAAATGAATGGACAAACAATTTGAGGACAATTTTACCCCTATATTGACCCTTAGGGGAGCAACCAGAATTATCCCGTAAAATCTGTTCTGGAAAAAATTTACTTTCACCATGACTAATGTTTGTACAAAATTAAAAAAAAAATCCAAGGCGTGGTTATTGAGTAAAGTGTGAACAAACGAACGGGAGTGAATTACTAGGTCCAATCCCTCCTTTGTTGGGGACCAACTTGACGAAACAGCGACAACAAAAAGAAGTGATTATAACACAAGTGGAAAAAAAGAGGCGATGTATAAACACCCTACGCGTATGTTATTGAAAATGTTACAGAGAGAGAGAGAGAGAGAGAGAGAGAGAGAGAGAGAGAGGTCTCATACAAAAATAAATTCTTCAAAGAGTATTAACAAAAATGAAAGAATAGACTTCTCAGAATTTGAACACGACACGGCCAGCCCATCGTTAGCATCGGTAATTGCTCCACTGCTACAACTTCTGCACAAATTCTAAAAATATGAGTTCAATAGAAAACATGAATAATCGATGCAACCTTGTTTTTTTTTTTGTTTTTTTTTTAGCAAAGCTGAATTTGGAAGGAATCTTTCAGATGTGAAAAATTTCAAACAAATTTAAAAATAGAAAATCATAAATTTAGTTTTTCTTTTGTAATTTATTTGCAGTTCAAATTTTTTGATTTCGTGAACATTCATTAATACTGTAAAAGTCATGCTAATGCATGGATAAGTTTGCTACATCTAGCCACACTGATGAGACATGAAACGACTAAACAGCTGTCTGTGGAGGTTCAAAAGGTGGAGACCAGATCACTTTCTCCTCTATAATTATTCAAGATTAATGTTACATGTTAAAAGGTTTTAGTAACATCGAGTTGATGAACTTATTTTTCTCTTACCATTAGAACGGAGGTTTGGTTCGAACACTGATTTTCGATTTTTGTGTGGCTGTTTATGTACACCCACACTATTTTTTTCATTTTTTTTTTTTTAATTTCCTTTTTCCCCCTTTTTTTTTTTTATAGGTAACCACATAACTTTTTAAATTGCCATATTTGTGAGTTTTTTTTTTCATTTGCGGTTTTGATTTTTTAAAAGAAGGGACTGTGTTACCTGACGAAGTCCTTAGTTATTTATAACGAATTAATGGAAACATTGCCATGATCATGTAATGATATTAAAAATGTTTATTTGAACATGAATAAAAGTGTATATATATATATATATATATATATATATATATATATATATATATACACACACACACACACACACACACAGTGGATGCAATAAGTATCCAATACAAAGCAAAAAGTTGATTTATTTTTATTACACGAAAACAAAAACAATAAGCACTGTCCTAATTGTATTCTTACTTACACGTGTCCCAGATGCTTCTAACGTTTTCTGGAGTTCAGAACGAGTTATCCGTGGATCCTTCTTCACTTCACGGACCAAAAGTTAAGCCATACGGCTTAGAAATTTTGGAAGGATACCCTGAACATGGCAGATTTGAAGTGTACTGGTAGGACTTCTCATCTACGAATCATGTCACCGACGATCAAAATTGAGATAATCAATATTGTTGAAATTTTTCTATACCCTGAACCATCCATGTGTAGCTGAACAATTCATTTTCTTGTCTTTTCTGACAATTCTCTAGTTTTAGATATTGTATGAACAGTGCAACTAAATTGACCAAAATAAATAATAATACACCATAAAGAGTTATCTGGATTTACGTAACTCTCTGAACCATCACATGACAAATATTTGGCTAATTAAAACCATTTTTCTTTGTGTTGGATACTTTTGGAACCTTAGATATGACATTTATGTAATTATCTAGTGAATGCGTAATTATATAAAATTTTGGTACGAGATTTGTATTTATCATACAAAAATACATTAGAATAGCACTTTGTTATTGTTTTTATGTAATAAAAACAAATCAGTTTTTTGTTTTGTATTGGATACTTATCGCATCTACTGTATATAGAACGAGAACATGGGAACGTGAACTTCTGGCTGGAGGACAACATATAACCGATATAAAAATACAAAGGGGTATCTTTCAAGGAGATTTCTTCTCACCACTGCTGTTCAACATAGCCATGATGCCTCTTAATAATATATTAGGGAAATATCAGTCTGGAAACAAGTTTACTAACACAGACGAAAGAATGAACCCCTCATGTATACAGACGATGAAACTTTTTTGCAAGAAACCAAAAGAAACTAGAGATGCTAATAAACACAACCAGAATCTTCACCCAGGATATCCAAATTTAATTTGGAATGGAAAAGTGCCCCCTACTAGTTATAAGAAAGGAAAAGGTAGAGGCAGCAGAGGGTATAGAACTACTCAACCAAGTAAAAATGAGGACGTTAATTAAACATGACACCTTCAAATGTTTGGGGGGTTTGGAAGCAAACACCATGAAATCAACAGAAATGAAAGAAAATTGGAAACGAATCCCTAAGAAGAACAAGTAAATTATATAGTAGGAACCCAATAAAAGGTATCAATACATAGGCACTAGACAGTATTACTAGTAAGATACTCTAGACCAAAGACCTGAAGTCTCTCGACTAGAAGACCAGGAAACTTATGACCATGCACAATTCACTACACCCAAAAGATGAGGTTGACCAACTATGTGAAAAGGAAAGATGGAGGAAGAGGACTGGTTTGTATAGAAAATTGTGTGAATGACACAATAAGAATGAGAAAAATACATAATGCAGAACATAGAAAGGATAATCACTGCAGAAAAAGATACTATAAAAATGAACAAGGGGCAAGGGATAAGATGAGAAAAGAAAAATAGAAAGAGAAACAGCTACACGGAAAATTCATAAGGATGACAAAAGATAAGACTCGCAAAAACACCTGTACATGGCTACGAAAAGGACATCTAAACAGAAACGAATCACTAACAATTGCAGAAGATAACATAAAACAAACTATATCAAAGCTAAGATCGACAAGGCACAGAAAAACAGCCAATGCAGACTATGTGGACAAAGGGACAAAATGATAAACCACTTAAGTGAATGCAGCAAACTAATCCAAAAAGAATATGAACAGACACGACCAGGTGGGGGGGGGAGGAAACTATGCAAACTGGAAACTATGCAAACAACTGCATCTTGAAAACCCAGACAAATTGTACAAACAAAAACTGGTATCAGTACTTGAAAGCAGAAATCATAAAATGCTATGGGACATGGAAATACAAACTGATAAACCCATCCAAGCAAGGCTGTGTTAACAAGAAGGAAAGAAAAACCTCTTGGATCATAGACTTTGCCATACATCAAAGAGACAGGAGCAAATACATGGAACTTGCCAGAGAGTTGAAAGAGATACAAAACAAAGTCAATAATCGTAGGAGCATTAGGAGCAATTACAAAAAAATTTAAAAAGAAATTGGAATTAAGAGGAAGGCTGAGAAGATACAACAGATAGCTGTTATATTTTCATTTAAATTATTTTATTCTTACTGTTTAAAATATTTTCATTTAAATTGTTTTGTTCTTACTATTAAAAAACAAAACAAGATATGCAAATTCAGTTTCTTGCCACGTGATTTTGCACATGTTCCTTTTTCTTTAAAAGACAGTTCTTTCTCTGTTTTAGTAGCTGTGAATTTTGTTCAATAAATAAAGCCTTGGAAAGAGGTTTGTTTTACGTTTTCATTCATTTACAACACAACAATAGCAATAATGAAAATGGTTGAAATCTTAAGGAAAACCCTTCAATTGAAGAAACTAACCCACATGAACTACAAACCCCTAAGATATAAAAACTGTAACAGAAGTAAAACAAACACTATTTAGAAACAAGAAAACTGACCGCCCCCCCCCCAAAAAAAAAACTGTAAATTAACTATCTCCGCCCATCACAAAAAAAAACAAAAAAACAATTATAGTACAAGCATTAACTGGCACCAGACCAAACAGTCAAGAAGGCGGGAAAGACAAAGGAGAGAGAACACTAACCAGGTGTCCACTGGATCAGTGTGAAGAGGGCTGGGACCTTACTGCCATCAAAATTTCAGTAAAGAATAATAGTCATTGCCAGTAATAAATCATGGCAAGTGGCTGTTGCGATGATGCAAATACATTTGAAGAGGTTATTGAAAAAGGTGGAGACTATTGGAAACTCGGGGAGACTTGTCACCAAAACTCCAGGAAACAGCACTGGTTGTCGTCATTAAGTAATCTCTAATGATATTTGTAATAATAATATTTTTAATTTTTACTTCTAAACCCTACTACTTTTTTTTTTTTTTTTAAAGTCTGGTAGTTGAAAAGTTATCCCCCTTATATTGTACATGAATTTAAAAAAAAAAAAAAAAAAAAAGTCTAACGGTTTCTTGTTTACTTATTGCAGGATTTTTTTTTTCTATAATTTATCATAGGCTATTGATACTCATTAATTCTCAATACCCCCCCCCACTTTTTCAACAGCGAGTGTAGTGATTCTTCAATTTTAGATTTTAACTTTTAATTTTCCTCACACAAGAAATTAAAAGGAAGGCGACCGGAAGTCAGCATAATCTTTACCTAAATTCACAAAAATAAAAAATAAAATTTTTTAAAATCTATTTTTACTTGCCCACTACTTATATATTATTTTTACGATTGAAAATGCAGAATTAGCAAAAATAATAAAAATAAAAATAAAGCAGAGGATTGAAATATTGTCAGGATGTCACACAATGTGCATGTCGCTATTTTCTGAGGAGGCAACATAGACAGAGGCTGAAGAAGGTCCAGTAAAGATGACCAATTAATAGGCTCTATATGTTTGGAGTTGAAACTAATGGTACTGACATTATCCTGATCTTCTGTAATACATATATAAATATTACACAGTTATTTAAATTTTTTTTCCTGTTTTTAATAAATAAGCACTCTATTAGGGTTCTCTCTTAATAGTCTTATATATATATATATATATAATTCGTTTTGGGATAATTAATTTAAATCAGAACTTTTGAGGATATCGGAATCAGAAAATTTTGTGCTTATTTTCTGATGCCAAACAAATAATATTTCCTAATACTAATTTCTCCATTTTTAAAAAAATTTCCTTTCTTGTTTCTAATAATACAAGAATGAATATTTATTGATTTTAAACTACTAGTAAAACTTCAATCTATAGATTCCCTCCTCCATTGTAATCTTTGATACATGGAAATATATGCACATATTAAATGCTTTATAAAGGTAATCTAAAAATTAAAAGACCCCCCCCCCCCAAAATAAAACAAAACAGAATCGGTAATTGTATTATAATCGGGAAAAATATTGGAATCATCCCATTACTAATTATATATAAGTTCTAACAGTGGAAAATAGATAAGGAAATTAAGGAGGGTGGGTCAGACATCAGCCAGAATACTGAAAGTAAATCACTTTGTAACTATAAAAATATTAAAAGTCCCCTTGGAAGGTAAATGTCTAATTTCTGATATGATATATAATGTGAAGTCATTGATAATAGAATCAGAACATATGTAGAGTCTATGGATTGCCGATTCAAGGACAGATTCTGTAACCATATAGCATCATTTAAAATACCTGATGTAAAAAATACCAGGATAAACAATTTAGCTAAATAGGTAAGAGAACTAAAAATAAATCACAGAATACAAATTGAAATGGTCTATATTAGGGAGTGCTAATAAATACACACCAAGTAAATCTGGGCATTGCAACATTTTCACCCTTGAATCATATAATATATAAGGAAAATTAACTAAATAAAAGACAAGAGGTGGTCCAAAACTGTTTGCAGTGAACTAGGTATTCTGTCTTGGCTAAAATTAGATTAGGTTCTTTAGTGTAAATTAATGATTTATATATTCAGGATTTATTTGGTTAAAAAAAAAAAAAAGAAAAAAAAAAAGAAAAGAAAAGAAAAAAGAAAAAAAAAGAAAAAATGGTGGCGGTGGAGGAGTTGAAATATTAAGTTAGAATTAAATAACCCTAATATAATAATAACATGATTGGTACTAAATCTTTGTCACGATAAATATTCATAAAATAAATTTAAATAAGTAACTTACTGTGAATAAGTAGTGTATTTACAAACATATATAAGTATAAATTTAGTATATTCAAAATCATTATATTATATAAATCTATATATATTTATTTGAATATGATTGTATTTTTGATTTTAGTATTTATACCCGGTAATTATAAAGGTTGAAACTAATACATTTTAAGCTTATACTTAAAATAATTAACAAAAACATGTATATAAATATAAAATTGTTCACATAGAAATAAATATAATCTATATCCCCACCCCTGCCCAAAAAAACACAGCGAGTTGCTTTATCTAAATTAATGGTTTATATATATAATGTTAGGACCTAATTAAATAACCCAAATATAATAATAGCATGATTGGTACTAAATAATTGTCACAGCAAATATTCATGAAATAAATTTAAATAAGTAAATTATTGAGCATAAGTAATGTATTTACAAACATATATAAGTATGAACTTAATATATCTAGGATCATTGCATTATATTAAAAAATATATTTGCTTGCATATAATTGTATTTTTAATATAGGTATTTACACGATGTAATTGTTGGATTAAAAGCCAATAAACCTTACACTAGAAAGAATCAACAAAAGTATATACATGAATATATAGTTGTTCATATAGAAATAAGTAATAACCCGGTGTAAGTTAAGGAATTAGATAATGGGGTTTATTTGATATTAAATTCCACGGGAGTATAGAAACGGCACTAACCCGATGCAAGTTTAACCAGCTTCCTCCAAAGGAGGAAGTTCCACGGGAGTATAAACTTCACAAGCGGTCCCCAGTCACATGTATATCCCCGTTACGGGAGATGACGATTTCAGGTTTTTGCAACTCTGGCAGGGAGGTGTCGATGTCCTCCTACATACAGAGCCTGGAATTTCCAAATTAGTTACCCATCTGGTACTGACCAGGTTCAATGTTGCTTAACTTCGGTGATCTAACTAGAACAAGTGTATCAACATGGTTATGCCATACATGAAGGGAAGAGTAATAAAAAATAAGTTAGAATAACCTAATTAAATAATCTAAATATAATAGTATGATTGGTGCAAAAAAAATCTAATAACACCTAAAATTAAAAAAATATAATTAACTTAATGAAATAAGGGAAGTAATTGAGTATATTTCTAACATTGAATTACGCCCCTTACACTGAATCTGCAACATACATAGCTGAGAAATAAAGAAATCACTTCTAATACAAAGAAAAAGGTTAATTAAATTTAACTAAATTATATCGATCAATACATGTTTGTCTGAACAGTTATAATTCTAATATAATATTTATTCATCATAATAATAATACGATAGCATGTGTGTTATTTTCTGTGTCATGCTTACATCCGGTTTGTTTAATTTTTTATGTATTTCCATTTCTTGTAATAAATATATAATAAATAATTTTATCAAGAATTCTTCATAAGTTTTAGTTTCGATTGTAGCTGATGGCACTCAAGTGATTTAATTTTTTAAAAATAATTTTACTAAGAATTCTTCATAATTTTGGTTTCGGTTTCGATTATAGCTGATAGCATGCGAATCTATTTTTAAAAAATAATTTTATCGAGAATTCTTCGTAAGTCTTGGTTTCGGTTACAGCTGAAGGAACTGAAGTTATATATACACACACATATTTATTCATAAGTTTCAATTCAAGCTGATGAACCCAAGTCATATAGATATGTTTTATATTTTTGAAATGGCAACTTTATATCTAAAAATCGATAAAACTCTATAATAATGTAAATTAAAATATCATATTTAAGCATATTTTATGAACTGGCTATGCCGAGCAACTCTGCTTGGATAAATACTTTTGCAGTTTTAACAAAACCTAGAACCCCAAAACCTTGAACCCCATCTTTCAACGTAGACCCCCTACTACCGGGTCTCCTTCTCCAACATCAGGGGTCTACGTTCCAACCTTCCAGAGGTTGAAACCCAATTACAGGAGACGAAACCGAACATATTATTTCTAAGTGAAACTGGAATAGGGCCGACCACTTCCCTAAATGAGTTTATAATTAACGGATACTCTAACTTAACAGCTAAATCTGACCCCCAAGATCGCCATGGGTATGGAATATGTGCCTACATTAAGGATGGCTTCCCGTGTGGCAGGGATATCTCTAGAGAAGATCCTAATTTACCCTATATGTGCTTCAGGGTTGCACTTGCTAACACCACTGCATTTATATTTGCCCTCTATCGGCCCCACAACAGCGGAGTTACTATCTTTAAGAGCATATCTGAGAAAATAGACCACATACTGTCTGCACATCCCTCGGCTAACATCCACATCTGTGGTGACTTCAACGTCCATAACGTGGAATGGACGACCCATTCAAATAAGACAGACGATGAGGGGAGGTTTTGTCATGATTTTGCCATTGCTTATGACCTCGCTCAGATTGTTCGCGAACCCACCCGTGTGCCCGATACACCCGGTCAATATGCAAGCCTCCTAGACGATTTTCTCTCAACTTCCCCTGAGCTATGTTCATGTTCCGTTCATTCTCCTCTAGGATCCTCCGACCACTCTATCGTATCAGTTAAGATAAAAATGAAATGTAAGAAGTCCCCAGACGTACCCCTCCACCGTACTGTATACCGATACTTTATGGCTGACTGGGATAGCTTCCGTACATTCATATCTGATTTACCTCTGCACTCCATGTTTAAAAAGGAAGTGTCCTCTACAGTATCAGATCTGACCGAATGGTTAATTGTAGGCATAGACCAATTCATACCATCTAAAAAATTCCAACAAAAACCTAACAGCCAGCCATGGTTCTCCCCAGAATGTGCTGCTGCTATCGCGCACAGAAATCACTTTTTCCATAGCTACCAACGTAATAGATGCACTGAGACTAAAGCTGCTTTCAGGACTGCCAGCAACCACTGTAATAGAGTAATAAAAAATGCTAGAGAGCTATATGCCCAGTCTGTTAAATCCAAGGTAGCTGATCAGCGGCTTGGTTCCTACCAGTTTTGGCAAATAACAAATAGGATCCTGAACAGAAGTGTGCGTTCTATCCCAACCATTATCAATGGACTAGAGGTCACCACGTCAGCGTCAGACAAGGCCAAACTATTTGCAAAGAACTTTGCAGCTAATTCTACCCTATGCGACGAAGGCCATCAACTCCCCATATTTCCTCCTATAACACAGAACAAGCTAGGTAACATACAAATATCCGTGCATGAGGTTGCCAAGCTAATCAAGAACCTAGATTCCAGTAAAGCAACTGGCCCTGATGGCGTCCCAATTATAGTGTTAAAAAAGCTTCAACCAGAACTTGCTCCCATACTTACGAAACTATTTAAGCGCTGCCTTAAGGAGAAGTGCTTTCCGACTCCCTGGAAGACCTCATCAGTTTGCCCTGTATTTAAGAATTCAGGTGATAAGTCATCTCTCTCTCAGTACAGACCAATAAGTCTCCTGTGTGTTATGAGTAAGTTGCTGGAATCCATATTAAATAGAGAAATAGTCAACCACCTCAGCAAGAACAACCTTCTTAGTGACACACAATATGGTTTCCCCTCTGCAAGATCTACCGCAGATGTTCTGACGGTTATATCCCACAGGATTAGTGAATCTCTTGACAAAGGCTTCCTTTCTAGGGCAATTGCTCTTGACATATCAAAGGCCTTCGACAAGGTATGGAACAAGGGTCTACTTCACAAGATTTCCAGCTACGGTATAACTGGAAATGTTTTCTCAATCATTAAATCATTTCTCTCCGATAGGCTCATAAGAGTAGTGGTAGATGGACAAAAATTGGAGGCCTGCAATATAAATGCTGGAGTCCCTCAGGGGTCAATCCTGGGCCCAACTCTCTTCCTGATCTACATCAATGACCTCCCTAAACACATACTTAAATCATTCGTTGACATCTATGCTGATGACACGCCCATCTACGGCAACCCATCAAAGGCTGTAAATGACAAAGTTCTCTCTGATTCTCTCTCCTCTGATCTCGAGCACGTGGTTCAGTGGGGGAAGACGTGGCTGGTTACCTTTAATGCATCCAAAACCAAACTCCTATCCTTACATCATCAACGCTCTGATCCCCATCTGGCATCAATTGGGATGGATGGCTCTCGTCTGGGTGAGGCCCCATGTTTTGACAAGCTCTTGGGTTTGACCTTTACTCCTGATCTGAAATGGAACACATACATCAAGTCTGTTGCCAAGGTCGCTGGAAAGATGGTGGGATCCTTCTACTGCTCCAGAAGATATCTCACTACTGATGCAATTCTCTATCTATATAAAAGCCAAGTACGTCCAAGGTTGGAATATTGTTGCCATATCTGGGCAGGAGCTGCTAAAAACAGCCTATCCTGCCTTGACAGAGTACAAAATAGACTTTGTGGCTTAGTGGGGGATGCCCATTTCTCTACCCTGCAACCTCTCTCCCACAGAAGAGACGTTGTGAGCCTATCCTTGTTTTATCGTTATTTCCATGGCAGGTACTCGTCTGAACTCCAATCTCTGGTCCCCCCTCGCCAATCTTTCACGAAAAACACCCGTCTAGCTGAATCCACTGTGAAAAATTTCTCCCACTATATCTGTGCCAAAATCAAAACGTGGATTCCATCAACAAAGCTTCTTTCTTAGAACTGCATACCTGTGGAACTCTGTTCCATCTGCCTGCTTCCCACCGGACTAAAACTTGATGTCTTCAAGTCCAACGTTAACAAATTCCTAATGAACCGCCCCCTTAAGTAAACACTTCAAATCTCCACACTAACGTAATGTACTTGCAATAACCCTTATCCCTGAGTGGCTTCCGGGCCTTGATAAGTGGTGATCACTGTAAAAAAAAAAAATAAATAAAAAAAAATAACTACAATAATATCAGAGCCAAGATCAAAGTGTAGTATCTGTTCTTCAGATGCTGCACTTCCATTTCTTGTTCTCTTTCGGTGGAGGAGCAGTCCTTCACGACTGAGACAATTTTTTTTTTATTTTTGTACCTTTTCTCCACATTAAAAAACGACCCTGGTGTCTGTCCCGTGGGGAGGCATTGTAAATAGGTACAATAATATCAGAGCGTCTTCATTTATGCTGAATATCTACAGAATGCCAACATCAATATATTACATATGAATCAGTCCCCTGAGAAATTTCTACAGGTCCCGCTAGTTGCAATAATTAGGTTAACACCTAGCATATTTTAAGCTTATACGTAAAAAAAAAAATTAACTAAGAAAAACATAAATATAATTTAAGGAGTCAGTTTCATATAAAAAAAACAAAAAACATTGATTTAATCATAGTGAACGTATATTAGAGTATAAATATTAGTTGTTTTGAAATAAAATAAATAAATTATTATATAATGTTTGTGTTGATTAAAACAATATGGAAACGTTATATCAATACATAAAATAAGTCTTGAATAGCTCATCTATTAAATCAAATATAGCTTCAATAACATACCACGCGTTGCAACTATTCTTTAAAAAATTTTCGGCTTTATGTGATCAGCCAGATTCATTTTTTCGGAAAAAATTCAGTAATGACATAACTGATTGTTTCTGCATTACAAAACAGGTGCTGTAAAAAAAAAAAAAATGAAGAAATTTTGACATATTGAAAAAAAAAAAAAAAAAAAATGGCAAGATGAATAAAATCTTGGTAAATGGAACATAGCCGTTTTGTAATCCATTTGTATATACTCTGTAGTTAAATTTAACATACTTAACATCTTCATAAATAAAAGGATTGGTATAAATAAAGGGTGAAATACAATTGAAGAAGCATATTTTTCCCATAAACATATTACAAAAGAACAGCATAGTACTGTTCAAATTAATATGTGATTAATAAATGATCGAGTCTCATTAGCTATTGGTTGTGGATACAAAAACATGACTCACATGGCTGATATCAAGTCAATGAGATTTGTTAATCATTTGATTTAAAACTAGCGGTACCATATTATTCTGACCTTTTGTAATCTATAATAGATAAATAAATATCACACTCTTACTATAAATTTCAATTTTTAATATTCTGCTGGGTTTCTTACCACTTATTTTATTAAAAAAAATTGTTTTGGAATCAGAGTTGAGATATATATAATTTTCACAATTGGTGCCGCATCTCACATAAACCATGAAAGCTGCAGAGTAGACGTCCTAGATGAGTTTCAATCTCCTTTGGGCTCGTTATGAGAATTCAGGATTCGAAACTTGAGTCACTTACATGTGAGGTGAGTACTCTGCCACCTGAGCCACGTACAAGAAAGTCTAAATGATTAGCACAGATCAAGCGAACCCGCAGTAAATTCCAACTGTGGAAAAAATATCTACTTCTCAACAAGGTGTTGTCATCCAACTTTGTGTGTGTGTGTGTGTGTGTGTATATATATATATTATACAAACATTATTGGTTACATGCGTGCGTTCAGTGGAATCTCAATTTAGAGAGAGCCACTGTAATCAGACCGAAAAAAGGAGACACACTGAAGCCAAAATCAACCCCTGTTTGGGTAGAGCACTATCGTAAATAATCTCACTCGCTACTTAATTTGGCTGAAAAATGCGAAGCTCGCGGTTTGTTTACAAACAAACGTTTGAGCACTTTACGAGTGGCGGACGGATGTTTATTTAAATAGACATTCGGACAGATTAGTTGTGGGCACCGCTTCCGTGGTCAAGGGGTAGAACTGCCGACCGTCATCACGACGGTTCCAGGTTTGATCCTCGGCTTGGGATAGGTGCTAGTCTAGCGGCACTGATGAGTTGTGATACAACGAAACAGGACTGTATGTCGATGACTAAAATATATTTTATAAAAAATATATCTGGGTGTGACCCTGGAGAAGAGCAGGGTGTTTAGTTTGTAAAGATGGATAGGTAGGGTTAGGGGGCAAAGATGCAGCAAAGAAAGGAATAGGAAATAAGGGGCGAGAGGAGAAAGGGAAATACAATCCAGTCTGGTCAAGGTATCTCAGCAGAAGGAGGATATGGTTATACTTTAGTTTTAGGTCTTCAGTATCTGTACTTCAGTTTAAAGTGATTCCAAGGTGATCTTTTTTTTTTTTTTAATTCTTATTGAGGCCGTTTATTAATTGCAGGCTTTCTATTTCATGTGTAAATACATTTACTTTTGACACATTATTCATTTCTTTATTTTTATTGATAAACTGAATTTATTCTTTTATAACATACTAGCATGGGTGCCCGGCGTTGCCCGGATGTTTGGAGGTGTGTGTTGAGCAAAAAAAAAAAAAAAAAAAAAAAAAAAAAAAGCGGTAGTAGGCAGGCAGGCAGGCTCAAACCCATGATGCGAAGGCGAAGAAGAAAGTGAAAGAAAATCTACCTCTACTCCATGACGCGACCGGAAGTTCAGAACGTTAAAATTAGGCAAAGTCAATCCAACTGATACGATGGCTTGCAAAAAATCGACCCTCTCCTTGTAGAAAACTGCCTAGTTGAGGGTGAAGGAATGAATGTTTTTGGACAATTTTTTTTTATATTTGTCGTCCAAGACGTCGAGCTTCAAAATGATACCGATCTTGTGAAAATCCGTGAACGAAATGTCGAAAGTTTCAGACAGATATACAAATATACATTTAAACAGACAAGTGAGATTTATATAATAGATGTCTATATGATCAAATGTGTAACATACATAGAATTATTTTTATATGATTTAAATACAGATGGTATCATGGGAGTTGCATTCTTTATATTAACGTGCATATAGAAATTAGACCTTAAAACACAGATGTAAACATTTAAGTGTATGCGCGTATAGGTTTTTATATTTATATAAACTTTATTTCAATGGTTATCATTCTTTCATTTGAGCCGAATTCGAGTTTAAAAGAGGTTCATAATTTATTCTAGCAATCTATAGGTTTATTTGTCAGTCGTTTTTATTTAATTATCTTCTATTTTTCTCATCCTTCCCCAATACTAGGATATAAATTTTATAAATTTATATATTTCCTTATAGAGATAAAATTTCCGTACTGCATACATGCAGACCCAACGTTGTATGAAATTAAATGAGGACCACTGAATGTCCCACACTTCCAATACTTTGTCATAGAAACTGGTGAAATCGTCCATTTTTCAATCAAATCCATTGATTGCCTGCTCTAGTCAGGGACCCAGTGCAGTGCATCAGGAGGAAGCTTACACATGCCTCCTTGCAGTGACCTAGTTCACAATACATTGAAATCTACCTTGCACTGTAGAGAACCTACTGTAGACTTTATAAAATTATGTGCCACTTTTACACTATTGGGACGAAATTTCGAAAATCATAATACTGAATTTCACATGAAAACAATGGTCTCTACGTATTCCTCGTATTTTTAAGATTAATATTCCCAAAAATCACAAAAATCGATAAGGTAGAAAATTATTTATTAAAGAAAATAAAAATAGAATTTGATGGAAACGATCGTAAGACACAAGAGAGTTCGAAAAGCAGGTAATTTTCTGCTTCGATTTAAACAAGAGGGTTGAATTTTTTCACCTGCTAACATGATTAAAGTTGTTTATTTCGATTGCATAATTTGGAAGCTACCATTGAAATTTATTAGAATTGAAAAAAAAAATTTAGTAGAAACTATTGCTTTTTTTTATTTGAAAACTCCATTTATTGACTACAAAATTTCATCCTAATAGTATAGAAGCGCCAATTATTTTTATATAACGGCTTTAATTAAAGTTTAAAATGCAAAAGTCAAGTATCATGGTTCAATTGTTCTCTAAACAGAAACGTTAATTTTGAATGAGCCCCTGTCTTATCAAAGAACCTACTGTTGATTTTATATGTCAGGCCCTACTATTTGTGCGGTAATAAAACTTCTCAAACGCACTTGTGATGTTAGGCTGTATAAAGTGTTAACTTTGGTCAAAATCGCCTGTTCCTTTTACCGGATTTTTCAATTATCGATTTTTGATAGGTGTCGATGGCATGCTGATACAAAACCTATCTTAGAACACTACCAGACACAAAGTACATTTTTGTGCGGCTTTGAAGTCTGTAGGGAAAAACTCACCCACACAAACAAAGTGCAGTGCCTTTTATATATAAACTAGCGGGGGTACCCGGCATTGCCCGGGTGTTTGTAGGTGTGTGTGGTGTTAAATAAAAAAGAACCGGGGGGGGGGGTAGAATCGAACCCGAAGCCCTGAGGCGAAGTTTGAAAATAAAATTGGCCAGCCAGAATGAGTTAGTGAAAGATGTTTGAATTTATTTAAGTAAGAACCAAATTGACAGGTGCGCGCCCGGAAGTCGTCGAGTGTTACGACGATGACGACGACGTCAATGACCAGGTTTGTTTGTTATAAGCGAAGTAAAAAAAGAAAACAACGTTAAAACTTAAGCGGGGGGGAAAAACACAAAAAAAAACTAACGTAATCAAACGAACGATGAAAACAGAAAAGCGAACACGTGAAAAATAGCTTAATAAGCCTGTTTCGATATTAAAATTAAAAAAAAAAAAAATCGCTGGGTACCCGGGTGTTTTTGGGTGTGTGGTCGGGGGTGGATAAGTGAAAAAAAAAAAAAAAAAAAAAAAAAAACAGAAGAACGAACGTTACGTGAAAAATGGCTTAAATAACACTGGTTCAATATTTAAATTTAAAAAATCGAAAAAAAAAAAAAAAAAAAAAAAAAAAAAGAAAAAGACATCTCAAACCACGATTCGAACCCAAAATATTTAGATAATGAAGCAACACACTAACCAACTGACCTAATGCAACGTACATGAAATTTGTTCAGTTTTTCAACTATTTAAAGTAAATCAGGTCATGACGTCATCTGGCGCATGCGTAGAACCGCTCTTCACGAGAAGACCGTTTTTGTTACACCCCCCCCCCGTCGAAAATTGTCGATTTCGGGGTGAAAAAAATGAACGTTTTTGGCCAATTTTTCGAGCGAAGGATGGGGCTTCGATATGATACAGAGTTTGTGAATTTTCGTTGTGTCTGTCGAAAGTTTTTAGCAGACACACAAACATACATACATTTTCGCTTTTCTATATATAGATATGTGCGTGCGTGAAAAGAGGAAGAAAAAGTAAAATAAAAAAATTGTTTATGTTTATCAACGTTTCATTCATCGTTCAAAAACTTTCAAGATGACAGAGGAGAAGAAAAAATATAGCCGTTAAAACTTGAATCGCGTCGATGACGTGGAAAGAATTTTTTTTTTTTTTCCGGAAAAATGCATATGCATTAAAATTCCAAATATGCGGATATGGAGTTGAGCAAATGATTATACATCAATGTTATGTACAACAAAGTTTTATCAGGAATGTGGTGAAAAGAAAATGACTCGCCTGCATTTATGTTTTGTTTGTTAAGTGTTTTTCTTTCTACTTCAAATCAGTTATCTGAAGAAAGTCTTTGAAAAATAAAGACAAAATGTTGCTTTGAGTTTCGTTTTTTATTACGTTAGATTATTAATTCCCAAACTATCATCTATAATATAAATCTCACCACCTGAATGAAATATATGTATGTTTGCCTAAAACTTTCAACAGCGGTCATGGATTTTCACAACATCGGTATCGTTTTGAAGCTGGATCCTTCAGACGACAAATATCGAAAAATTGGCTGAAAACATTAATGCCTTCACCCTCAACTGGGCACTTTTCTACAATGAGGGGTCGCTTCTTTCGCCGAAATTTTCGAAAGTCATCCCCTCTTTTCGATTGTCTAGCCTTAATTTAAACCTACCTCACTTCTGGTTTGGCGATGGATGCAACAGCAAACACGTCACCTTTTTTTTTTTTCACATTCTTTTCCTCCTTCGCGATACAGGTTCGAGCCTGCCTGCCTACTACCACTTTGTTTTTTCTTAACACACCTCCAAACACCCTGACAACACCGGGCACCTAGGCTAGTATTAATTAAAAGTAGCATAAATTCTTACAAGCAAATGTATTTTCCAATGAAAAACTTAGATTAAATTTTTTTGTTTTATTTTTAAAAGGTCGTGAAAATACATTTAAGGATGAGTAAAATTAAAATAATTAAAAGTTTTCACCACTCTTATGCCCCCCCCTCACTGAGATTAAAATCAAGATATGATACTAAACCTTATGTCTATAATTCTTTTCCTAATTTTGATTAAAAGCTACTACATAGAAACATTTTCTAGAAAATGTTTCTAATTTACACTTAAAAAAATATTGGAATTTCAAGGAATCTTGCTAAATTGGTGCATAATAATCATGTATCAGATTCAATGCAAATCTGAAATATTTGAATTTTCAAAACTGAAAGCTGTGTCGATATTATGCCTCCTAAAAACTTATGAATTCCACATAGAAACTGAAATTTGGGGAATATTTATTAATTGATGTTTAATACCAACTGTTAAAATTGCAAATATCCGGAGGTATCTAAATTTTCACAAAGGGCTTCCATCCAGCATTGCATAAAACTAGATTAAACTAAATATAACCGAAATTACCGCGTCTCATGTCTAACAACTAATACATGGGCGAATGGTGGCTTTATAGAGGTACAGGATACTTTCGGGCATTAGTAGTGTACAAAGCATCAGTAGATGTGGAGAATATATATAACTAGCAGGGAGACCCAACGTTCCCCAGAACTGAATTAGGATTAACGAATGTTCCACACTTCCAATACTTTTATTGCCATCAAATTTGGTAAAATTTCTCATCTTTCATTCAAATCGATGTATTGCCTGCTTTAGTCAGGGACCTACAATAATTCACCAGAAGAGAACTTCACATACTTCCATGCAGTGACTTAGTTCACAATATATTGTAAGTTTACATTACACTGTAGAAAACCTGTTTGATTTTAGAAAATTTATTTTTATATAATGGCGTGAATTACAGTTTGAAATACAAAAGTCAAGTATCATGGTTCAATTGTACTCTAAACAGAAACATTAAACAAGCCTCCGTCTTATCAAAAAAGACCTCCTGTTGATTTTATATGTCGGGTCTTTTTGTTTGTGCAGCGATAAAACTTCTCACATGCAATTGTGATATTAGGTTGTATCAGAGTGTTAACTTTAGTCAAAATATGACTTCTTTTTTTAATATAATTTTTTCAATCATCGATTTTTGATACTTATCAGGGGTATTCCGAAATAAAACTTATCTAAGACCTAAGACCACTGCATGAAGTACATTTGTGTGAAATTAAAAAAAAAAAAGAAAAAGAAAAAAGACCCAACCATTTCAGAGTCAATAGGAAACGAACTCTCACACAAAGTGTGTATATATATATATATATATATATATAATCTTGCAAGTTTTTCTACCTTTAAAACTATGAACAAACATTTAATCCCAAGTCATATGTACACATACCTATTACGTGAACACACATTATGGTAGCTTCCTTCAGTCTTGACAAACTATGGATACCTACTGTAAGGGTGCCTGAACGTGAAATTTTTGTGGCAAGAGTTGCGCAATCTCCAACCACAGCTCTCCTAAGTCGGCATTGTTAAATACCAGTGGCAAGTAGACGTTCAGGACAACTGGAAACAATACAGAGATAACATATTAGAGCCCATACATAGAATTCCCAAATAGCCACCCATCTCGCACTAGCTAGGCTCAACGTTGCTTCACTCTGGTCATCTGACGAGAACTGGTGTCTCAACCTGATTATGCCGTTATGCCGTACGCACTCCAAATTTCTATTCCTAATCTGCAAACTAAGACTTTCAAACAACTGTGTGCGTGTGTGTGTGTGTAATATATATATATATATATATATATATATATATACACACACACAGTTGTTTGAAAGTCGTAGTCTGCAGCTTAGGAATAGAAATTTGATTAAAAAAAAAAATAAAAAAATTAGAAGTTTTAACTGCAAAATTCAATGCTTAATCATGATTGAATTATTTTTTGTTGCCTTCCCTTTTTCTAGATTACTGAAACTATTCTAAGTAAAAAAGAAAAAAAAAGGAAACAAAAATTAAGAGAGAGGAGGGGTGGCGCCTATAAATTAGCAGCTAAACCAAAACCTATACAGCCTCCCCAACTCTTCCAAAATAACTGCTTATGGTAATAATATAACAAATAAAATTGCAGTTAATTTCAGCAGTGCAGAGTCAACTGGGGGTGGGTGGGGTGGGGGTTAGTGTTGGTTTTAATAAACACGATACTGATTCCTCAGCTCCCCTCCAAAAACTTGCTGAAAAATGTATATCTACTAGCAGGCCGCCCAGCGTTGCCCAGTAGTAAAATATGAATAAATATTATATTTCAATTACTGCAGAATTCTTATTTATTATAAACAGAAATACTAAACGTAACGCTAAATTCCTTATAAAAAAAAAAAAAAAGGAAAAAAAAGGTCGATAGCCATTAGTGGCGTGCTCTCGTGTAATGAATGAATGCGTGAATGTAGGGTTGACATGAAATTCTTAAAGATAACTAAAATGACTGAAAAACGGGCTGAAATGACTTAAATAAATAAAAAGTAAATGACTTAGAATGTCTTTAATGAACTTAAGGATGAATTGAATGACCTTAAGAATGACTTGAATGATTAAAAAATAACTGGAATCCTTCAAAAACAACTTGAATGGTCTGGAGAATGACTTGAATGGCTTTGAGACTGAGCGGTTGTAAAGTGGGTGATCATTTTACATTAAATTAATACAGAAAAGTGATCCCCCACTTTATATCACAAAGTTACAAACATAAGTACAGCATGTAGTAAGAACAGATACTACACTTTGATCTTGGCCAAAAGGCCAAGAAAAGGGTATTTATTTGCTCCCCCACTGAGTAAATTAGGCACAAGGCCGATTTTTAATGTGAGGAGTGAAGGGGGGAATGGGGACCAGCTCCGCGGGAAGTAGGGGAGCTGGATAGTGACAATTGGTATGAAGGGTTGCCCCTACATTGACCAAGATCTTATATGTGGGGTTGCCCCCACATATGATCTTTGCTTGCAGTATCTGCCGGAACAGATACTACACTTTGAGATATTAAATCCTTTATTCATGTTAAAAATACATTGAAAATCAACACTGAACAAAAAACTTAGGCACATGGCCAACTCAAAAGCTTAAAAAGCTAAGAACAGCATCTATTAACAACAGACCTTTGATCTTAACCAAAAAGGCCAAGCACAAAAGTGTTACGGACAGACCAACCGACGGAGTGACTTACAGAGTCGCTTGCACGCGACTATAAAAGAAAAGAAACTGAGACATGTATATGCGAGTATTCTGTTTTTTCTAAACAGATCACTTCTTGTAAGCTAAACCCCCCCCCCCCCCAAAAAAAAAACTCTTGTGCTCAGATCGAAACCAAAACCTAAAAAGAGGTAGTAAAGTACGATAACCACTAGACCATAATCTTTAAAAAGCGTTTTCAAATCAACATACTTAACATAAGGAAGCTGTCATATAAACATAAAAATCCGACCCCCCCCCCAATACAAACTTTTTACTTTTGACCCCTTAGCAGCTCTTTTTTCCAGATGAAAACAAATTAAAAAGTTTTCCACATGTATAAATACCCTATATACCGAACTTCAAGTCTGTAGATCAAAATTCATTGAGTATATAGGTTGAGAAGTCCTCACAAACTTCAAAAATCCACAACAAACTCCTACAAAGTTGGTATTTTTTTTTTTTTTAAATCAGTGTAACCCCAGAAAATACTATCTATATATCTATAAAAGTGAAATTGTCTGTATGTCTGTCTATGTACATTTTCCTACCAAATTACTCTGTCAATTTTCAGTCTACAGACTCGAGATTTGATATATGGGGTATTGAGATTTGGGAAAATCTTTAATCGGTTTCCGGACAGAAATTTGGCTGTCAAGGAGTATATATAAATATATAAAGGACATATCTAGCTAAAACTTAAAAAATTCACAACAAACTCCTACAAAGTTGGTATTTTTTTTTTTTTTTTTTTAATCAGTGTAACCCCAGAAAATTTGACCATTGAAAACTCCAAACTCCTCCGCCAATTTTGGGTCTAAACGCTTGAAATTTTAGATATAGGTTCCTTGGACATGGGTCAAACTTTAACTTGATTTGAGCCCAAAACAATAAATATTGAAGTCAAAGTGAAAAAATTTTTACCTCTCAGCCAATTTTTGGTCTAAACATTTGAAATTTTACATAAAAGGTATTCAGACATGCAGCAAGCTTTTTAATCAGTTTTTGGGCGAAAATTTGGCTGCCAAGAGATCAAAGTTGAAAGAGTTGCCCTTTGCAGACTCTATCAAACCCCTCTGCGAATTTTGGATCTAAACACTTGAAATTTTAGATGTAGGTTACCTGGACAGGAGTCAAACATATATATATATATATATATATATATATATATATATATACACTCACACAGTTATGAATAGTACATAGGGCCCAAGCAAAGCTGGGCTGAACTGCTAGTATATCTATAAAAGTGAGAATGTATGTGTCTGTGGACACTTCTCAACCTATATACTCAACAAATTTTTGATTTACATACTTAAAATTTGGTATATAGGATATTCAGACATGTGGAAAACTTAATTGTCTTTTTCCTCTAGAAAAGTGCTGCTAAGAAGTCAAAATTGAAAAATTGGTATGTGGAGGTTGTCTGTTAGCTGTTTCACGAATGCGCACATGAAGTTTGTAGATAAAAAATTTGCTGAGTATATAGGTTGAGAAGTGTCCACACACACATATACACATTCTCACTTTCATAGATACTAGCATTTCAGCCCGGCGTTGCCTGGGTGTTTAGAGGTGTGTGTTGAGCGATAAAAAAAGTGGTAGTAGTAAGGCAGGCTCGAATCCGTACTGCGAAAGAGGAAAAGAACGGAAAAAACATGATGTCTTTGCTGTTACGACCACCGCCAAACCAGAAGTGACGTAGGTTTAAATTAAGGCTAGACAATCGAAAAGAGGGATGACTTTCAAAAATATCAGCGAAAAAAGCGATCCTTCCCTGTAGAAAAGTGCTCAATTGAGGGTGAAGAAATTGATGTTTTTAGCCAATTTTTCAGTATTTGTCGTCTGAAAGGTCGAGCTTCAAAACGATACTGATCTTGTGAAAATCCTTCGCCGCTGTTGAAAGTTTTAGGCAGACATGCAAACATACATACATTTATATATTGATAGCCCAAAGTTTCGACTCAAACTGATTAAAAAGCTTGCCCTATCTCTGAATACCCTTTATGTAAAATTTCAAATGTTTAGACCAGAAATTGTCTGAGTAATTTGGTAGAGACTGCAGAGGTCAATTTTTTTTTTAACTTTGACCTCTATTATGACCCATTAACCTTTATTCTTTTGGGATCAAATCAAGTTATTAACTTAGATCCATGTCCAAGGAACCTATATCTAAAATTTCAAGTGTTTAGACCAAAAATTGGCGGAGGAGTTTAGTAGAGTTCTCAAAGGTCAAATCATTGAACTTTGACCCCTTAAAAGCCAAATTTCTGGCCGAAAATGGATTACAAAGATTTTCCCAAATCTCAGTACCCTGTATATCAAGTTTTGAATCTGTAGACTGAAATTTGATAGAGTTATTGCGTAATGAAATGTACACAGACAGACACACACACAGACACGTTCACTTTTATAGATATAGAATTTTCTGGGGTTACACTGATTAAGAAAATACCAACTTTGTAGGAGTTTATTGTGAATTTTTTAAGTTTTAGTTAGACATGTCCTTTATATATTCTATATATCTATAAAAGTGAGAATATGTGTGTGAGGACACTTCTCAATCTATATACTCCAAAATTTTTTGGCAGATTCCTTATGTTAAGAAAATGTAGGTTTGAAAACATTTTTAAAAAGGCGTGTCAAGTTGGCCTAATGGTTATCATACTTGACTAACTGTCTTAAGGTTTTCGTTGTGATCTCAGCTCGAGTATTTATTTTTTTTTATTTACAAGAAGTAATCTGTTTAGAAAAAACAATACTTGCATGTACATGTCTCAGTTTCTGTATTTTTTTTCTTTTTTTTTTTTTTTTTTTTTTTTTTTACAAATGAGTCACCACTTATCAAGGCCCAGAGACCACCCGAGGATAAGGGTTACTGAGTGTATGGCAGTCAACGGGACAATATTGTAGTATGAATTGAAATATATTTATGCAACGCTGGACAACGCCGGGTGGCCTGCTCATAATATATCTAAAATTTAGAAAAAAAAAAAAAAAAAAAGGATCATTCTTCGGAGGTAAAATGGCCGTCAGAATATATCGATCCAACACTTATTGTTAACTAGTTTTTGACCTTGAAGTAGTAGATATTTTTAACTCCTTACACCATTTAATGTTCCCATTTACTTACCTCCTCACGAGGGCAGAGTTAGACACAAGGTTGGTTTTTAATGTGGGGAAAAACCATCCTCCCAAGAAAAAGGGCATTCTGGATAAAAACAAAAATAAAAATTGTCTAAGTCATGAAGGATTTCTCCTCCACTGACCGAGGACAGAAAAGATGAAGTGTAGCATCAGAACAGATACTATACTGTGATCAAAGACACAAATCAGCTTTTTTTTCTTTTTTTTTTAAATTTGAAAAATGTTAACTCTGGATGTAATTTATGATTTCTAAACTATTTTCATTTCTCTTCAAAGAAAAGGGTGGGTGGGGAGAAACTTAGTTTTACTAGGGCTCTGGAGGCATCCTTAATTTTATTTGGTGCTTTCAGTAACATTGTGAAAACCTCTTTTACGTTTTAGTTTTTCACTCCTCACATAAAAAAAAAAGGAGTTTCTCTTCTGGACGAGGTAGGATTGGGTGGGGTGAGGCAAGAAAATTAACACTATTTAACATCTATTTAGTTTTTTTTATGACCCCAGGCAACACAGGGTAAGCCTGCTATTATATAAATAAAAATAATGAATTAACTGAAAATATAAAGTAAGAAAAAAACAACAAAAAAAACAGCAATAACAAAAACTTGGTTAATATACAAACATCACAAGTTATTAGAACTGTTGCCATTGTGCCAATATGGTGATAACACCATATCTATCAGGTGTCTCAACATTTTGAAGGTTTATTTACTGCTAAGACATAATATATGCCGGTTAATGAATGTCACCTCTAGGGTAAGTGGAGCATGACAAAATAATCATAGCATGGCTAGAGTCGTTGAACTAGTTGGTTCACCTAAGTCATGGATGCTTGAAAGACAACCTAAAGGAGTATACAAATTACAACACTATCAGTCATCCTATTTGTGTGGGACAGAGGGATGTTGACCTGTGACATGCAATCATACTAAAACTATCTCCATTGCTCATACTATTTCTCTGTACAAAAAAATGATCAATGGGCCTGAAAACCTAAGCCGCACTCACCCTAGATAGGTTGAACCAGCTTCCTCCAGAGAATATCGAATTCACAAGCAGTCTCCAGTAGTGATGGGACGATACCAATATTTTTCCCAATTCCAATACAATTACCAATTCCGTGCTAAATTCCTGATTCCGATTATTTATAAATCTCTAATTATTTACCTATAAGATTGTTATTTCCCCTGATTTTCGTAAAAACATGTTAAATATGCAGATATTTTCCTAAATGTCAAAATACACTTGTGGAGGATGATCTATTGATTTTAGCTTTACCGATATCATAAAAATCAATAAATATTTATTGTTTTATCATTATTACCAGCAATGGAAGATTTGGGTTTAAACAAAATCAAATAAAAAAAAAAAAGGCGATTAAAGGAATCGATTAGGCATTGGAAAACAAGCATCAATTTTTCCGAATAATCGTCCCAACACTAGTCTCCAGTCACGTGGGAAGAGAGATGATGATGCTAAATACTTGTAGGTAGGTGTTGATGTACTCCTACATATAGCATGTGATATTCCCAAATCAGTGACATAGCAAACGAGGGGTGGGAGGAGTAGTCTGCTCTGAGTGACATGTGCCAGGGGGCGGCATTTTGAGGAGATGAAAATATAAAAAAATTAAAATAATAAAAAGTTAACAAAAAATCTGCAATATTTTTGTGTTTTATGTGTGTAATACTGTTTATAAACGGATTTTAGATCATTGATTGTAATTCCATGAAAATAAATATTGTGAGGACTTTTGAAGGTTAACGGATTATCAATGCCTAGTTGGGGGTGGGGGAGGAGAGCAAATCTTACGACTGTCCCAGGCGGCAAAAATAGTTGCTACGCCACCGTCCCAAATGGTCAACCATTGGGTACTGATCAGGCTCAACGTTGCTTAACTTAAACATTCTATGTAAAAATAAAGATGCTTATTTAAATCATAAGCATACCTCATAATATTCACAAATAAGTAATACAGACAGAATATTTTAGATTTAGGAACTATGCATCTTGCAACGCATGAGGCAGTCAAAATATACCATCATTTTCGATCTGAAGACAGATTCAGTTTCTATCAAATCTCTATCAATTGTCTGCTTCCAGTTCAATTTTGATCTTCCTATTCTTTTTCCATCTGGGGTGCATTGGAGCATTTAGTTTGGCAATTCTCTCTGGAGCCAATCTTTGAGTATGTTCAAGCCAACCTGGGTATCATTTGCAGATTATTAATAATTAGTTAGTGTAATCTCTGGATTCTTGGTTGGTAATTTGATTGCTCCATCTGATCCCTAGAATCCTTTGAAGGTACTTGAAATCAAACGCATCTAATTTCTTCTCTTGTCTGATTTTGAGATGCCAAGTTTCACTTCCATACAGCAGTGTGGACAAAACGTTGCTGCTATAAAATCTTAATTTAGATTTGAGAGTGAATTTTTTGTATCTTGAAATCATACAAATCTGAATAGTTCAGCTGTGATTAAGTATATGAATATAAAAACAACACAGAAATATAATTATTTAATGTGGATATGTTGCATAGGTGACAGACAACGCCGAAAAATATTAGGGCAAAACCAGTTGTAAATTGAATTGCAAGTGATAACATCAACCTTACATTCTGATTAAAGAATCGAGATAAAGAAACAACTAGAGAAATATTTAACTCTGAATTGGAATGGCAAAAGTACAAGGCATTTATAAGAAATCTAACCTGTCTGTTTAAATGTATATGTATATATATATATATATATATATATATATGTCTGCCTAAAACTTTCGACAAAGGCGATGAATTTTCACGAGATCGGTATCATTTTGAAGCTCAACTCTTTGGATGACAAATATCGAAAAATTGGCCAAAAACATTAATTCTTCACCCTCAACTAGGCACTTTTTTACAGGGAGGGGGAGGCTCGCTTTTTTTCGTCGATATTTTCAAAAGTCATCGCCTCTTTTCGATTGTCTACCCTTAATTTAAACCTACGTCACTTCCGGTTTGGCTATGGGTGCAACAGCAATCACGTTACTTTTTTTTTTTTTTTTTAACATACTTTTCCTTCTTTGCGGTACGGGTTCTAGTCTGCCTATCTACTACCACTTTTTTTTTGTTCAACACACAACTCCAAACACGCGGGCAATGCCGGCCACTCAGGCTGATAATGTAATAAGAGAAGAATGTCGAAATAAGTAAACAATAATTCGAAATAACGGAATTTTTAATATAAAGAAATAAATGAGAGACAGAAGAGAGACCAGCGACACACTTCTGCTATCAGCTAACTGACCAAGCTGCACATCACCCCTCATACTGACCCGAACTCTAGCGTGTCAGATTATCATCTGTAAAATAAATAAAACTTTGATTTAACAAGTTGTTTGAATATTATGTTTTTTGTAATCAAAGTGTATATACTTTGTCAAGCATTTCTTAAAAGTGAATTTATAAAATATATAGACGACAATATAACAGACAAACGGACAAAGATTTATTAAGCCAATTTACAAAATTTGATAGAATTCATGATTGACTGATTTGAATGCAAGCATCCTAACTGCCTGGCTACACTCACTCATAGAATCATATTTTTCCTTTCTCAGTACTAGGACTTATCTACATCGGATAATGACAGACAAAAAAAATGATCAATGAATGAAGATTTATTAAGCCAATTTACAGATTAAGTGATAATGTAGAGCTGCTGAATGCAACTTGATAATGTTCATAGTGGCAAGGCACTTTTGTTTATTTCTGAAACTCATGGCCTATCTCTCCATCCAAAGAGTAGATATATCTCTCTTCTTCAGTGGTGGGCAAGGCTGAAATTCTGCTACCAGGAAATCAAGAATGTGCAGTCTTTGTATTGTGACACGAAATGACAAACTAATAAAGTAAGATTCTCAACGTTGAAACACATTCCTTTGTGTGCTTTGAACCAAACTTTACACACTTTACATTCATCTGCCGAGTCACACTGCTTCTGGTGTCAAGACCCCCACCCTTGCATTTTGCAGGTTAATGAACGAGCATTTTATGCAGATCAGACAATTGGGAATCAAGATCTTTGTGAATATCTAGGAAGAGAGAGAAAAGGACGAAAGAAAAAAATAGGAAAGGATAGTAAGAAGGAGAAAAGAGATAAGGAAAAGAACAGAAGAAAAAGTGGAAGGAAGGAAAAGAGAAAAAGAGGAAGCAAGAGAAGAAAAAGAGGAAGCAAGAGAAGAAAAAGAGGAAGCAAGAGAAGAAAAAGAGGAAGCAAGAGAAGAAAAAGAGGAAGCAAGAGAAGAAAAAGAGGAAGGAAGAGAAGAAAAAGAGGAAGGAAAAAGAAAAAAGAAAAGGAGACAAAGGGGAAAGAAAAGGAGAAAAAAGAGGGGGAAAAGGAGGAGGAAAAGAAAAGCCGAAAAGGAGAAAAATACCCCCTTATTTTTCAATGTAAAACCTTTGTGTTTGAATGGAGACTCGATTGATTTGAGTACAGTTTATTTTATCCTTTTATGAAAAGGTCAACTCTACTTGTAAAAGCGAAAGAAAAGCATCCCCTTTCCTCCGCGCTCACGATCGATACTTTGCCCCCAAATTGTACAAACACACCATTACACACAAGAGCAATTTGCCAGAGCAATGAAGCATCGAATATTGAAAAACCAGAGGAACGGACAGATGGAAATATTTATAAAGTGTAAAAGCAAGGTGAAACTAAATTTTTTTTATGGAAATAGCTCCAGACAAAACATGAAGCCATTTGAGATAAGTAGCTTAAAAAATAAAAAATAAAAATATTACTTCACGGATAAAAACTTGCCAATGATAAGTATTAAGATTTAATAGATTCTGACCCAGAATTAATTCGAAGGTTCCCTCTAAATATTAGAGAAGTAGCTGAAACTATAGAGTCAAAATAAAAAAGGGCCATTTTCGATTGGAACAAAAATAAAAATGCTTTTTATTCGGACCATTGTTCTCATCTTGAGTGTTATTTTCACAATGTTTCGATCGATGAAGACTCCATCCTTCAGATGTATTTTTCAAACTTGTGAATCTTTTTGTTTAACTCTAGAAATGACACAGAATCTAGAATGGAACCCTTTATTTAATCAACAGAGGTAGCATGCTCTTGTTCCATCAGCAATGATTGGGTAAAAGTCCTAAGTAATTGGCAATTGTATTTTGAGTGTCGCTTGCACTGAGGATTGAACCTTCCTGAATTTTACCAAGTACTTTATCAACTACGCTACAAGTCCTTGTGAGTTCAACAAGATACACCTAAAGAAGGTCAGAGATTACATCGACTGAAACTTTGTGAAAATAACATTCAAGATGAGAACCGTAGTCCGAAGAATCCAACTAATATGAATTATCAATCATCTAAGAAATTTAGAAATAAAATAAAATTTTTTTTTTTAATCTAGGGTAGGTCTTTCACTAACCGAGAACATAAAAATTGAAATGTATCAGAACAGATACCACACTTTGCTCTCGGCCTAAAGTCCAAGTGGTAGTCAAAACAGAAAATAAATAATCACGATTTAATATGAAATATTTTATATGGTTAAGTGGCAGTTTTAGTCATTTAGAACTGCTTTAAAGCATTACTGCTCACTCATTTTTCAACCAAATTTCAAACAATTATTACAGTTTATAGATCACCTTCTCAGCTATACTGTGAAATTTTTTTTTCAGTTTTCGTTCAGTAGAATAAAAATTATGAATTTTCTGGTGTTCAAAATTGTATTAAAAACCTAAGGAGGTGAACAACGTTTTTTATGACTAGTTTCCATATCAACCACGTCGCTTCAGCGACTACTGCTTCTACTAATTCACTGCTGTTGCGAAAAGAGAAGAAACAAGTGAAACCGAGAGAATGAAAGCATGAAAGGGAGATAATCGAGGGGGATTTGATTAAAAACAGACGAGGGCCGTACATTGTTATTACATATGCGTATGTTATGTTTATGGGAGTCAAAAAAATAAGACTGAAATTAAACACAGAACAAGTGAATTTATTGGAAGCCTGGAGAAATCATGGATTACAATAGAAAAATGCGAGCATGAAAAGTAATATGGTTAAGCTTAAACATGGAAAAGTAAAGGACTAGTTGTTAAAACTGGAAAAGAAAAGGACAAGATATTCTAGTAAAAAGTATAACAAATTTATAACTTAATATTGCAGCATTAAGTTTTTTTTAAAAATTCAATTTATAACAATCAATTCTTAACAATGCAATATTTTAAGTTATAAATTTATATTTTTTTATGAGAATATCTTGTCCTTTCTTTTCCAGTTTTAACAACTAGTCTTTTACTTTTCCATGTTTAAGCTTAACCATATTAACTATTCATGCTCGCATTTTTCTATTGTAATTTAAAATTTATTTTTCATTTACTAATTAGTCACCATTTATCAAGGCTAAAAGCCACTCAAAAATAAGTGTTAATGAGATAGTTTGTCAGTTGAATGATGATAAATATTATGAGAGGATTAAAAAGATAAAATTTTAATATTTATGAGGACAATTTATGGAAAACATTTGATATTGGATTTGAAGATGATCATGTTGTAGCCCTCAGGAAAGCTATCTGGTAGCAACGTGTCCCACAGATGGGAAGTTCATGGGAATTCTGTTTGATTAGTTTGGTTGTTTTGTTTTACGGCATACCAATCCTTTTGGGTTATTTAATGCCGAATCCAGTTATTTTGGAAATAGTATTCATGTTGCATCCAGTTATTTTGTAGAAGGTTTTTATTCTTCAAGCCCTTTGTATTCTTCAATCGCTAGTTTGTAGTGTTTGGTTTGGTGGTTTTTATTTTTGATTTTATCGTTTTTGTTCCCTGCAGAACATGAATGAGTTTTGCAGTGGGAGAGGAAAAAGGGTTACAGTATTAATGTTTGGTACATTTTAAGTTAGGAAACCAGTCAGGAAGTGGGTGAGATAGAAAGAGAAAGGGAAAATGGGAAGAAGGAAAAAGAGGAAAAAGTGGGTTGTTTTTGTTTTTGGTTTTGCAGAACATAATGAAGTTTTGCAAAAGGAAGTAGAAAAACAAACAGCAACAATGTTAGGTGCATTTAGTCTCAGGAAGTCAATATCTTTAGACAGCCTGATCTGGTAGCACCACACATTTTGTTTGATGCTAAACACTGCAAAGGAATGGAAAATTCTCTTGTAATAGACAGGAGTAATTGCTATGAAAAAATATGATTTTGGTCCAGATATTTTTCATTTGATATCACTAATTAAATTCTTTAAAATAAAATAAATATTGAATAAAATCGCTAAGCATAACTAGACTACCCATGACCCATTGAGTCAGTATTTTTTTAATATATATTATTATTCATTGGAGTCTAAACTTTAGTGGAGTATATTTTGTTTAATTTAGTATTATACAAAAGTGTGTGGAAATCCATTGTGAAAATTCAGATATCTCAGATTTTTGTGAAATTCTGATAAATATCAGACATCAATTAATAAATATTCTTCAAATTTTATTTTCTTTGGAGCATTTAAAGGACTTTTAAGGGGCATAATATGGGCACAGCCTCCCATTTGAAAGTTTAAATGTTCAAGACTTACGTTAAATTTAATTAATAGTCATCAGACACCAATCAAGCAAGTTTCTCTGTATTTCAATTTCTTCTTAAGATCACTTAAGCTTAGGCATTAAATTTTAGACATTTTCTAGAATCAATGGATTTTAATTAAAATTGGAATAAGGTTTTAATCTTCATAAGGAAACAGAAAAGTAATGCAGAACTGTTGTTTGTGGGAATTAATTTTACCCACCCTAATATGGGTATTTCTTTTATTTATTCTTTCTACCATAATAAGCTACTCAATGATAAGGGTTGATGAGATGGAAATATTGTCAACCGGAAGATGGTGAACAATCGATGATATGAACTAAATTGGGTGGTCTAAATGTCCTTAAAGTATGGCACAATCATATTGACACACCGATTCTCACCAGATCAAAGTAAAGCAACGTTGAGCCTGGTCAGTACCAGATGGGCGACCATTTGGGAAGGCTAGGCGCTGTATGTGCCTTCTGGAAAGGTTGGGCATGGAGCCAGCACCCTCACCCCCAAATAAAAGAACTCCTCGCTACAAAAGCATCTACAAAATTGTGGATGGGGCTCAAGGACTATGGATGGGATGGGATGGAAATGTCCCTAACTATTCTAGACATTAACTGTGACTAATTCAGTTAACATGGCTTGTGCCCAGTCTACCCTATTATTTCATCGATGGTTGGGAGAAAGGATGGAGTTTTAGATTTCACAAGATTATTTATTAAAGTAACCCAGTATTGAGATGTGACTGTTCTGCCCTCGGTCAGAAGAGGGAACACTCTTCTGGCTCCACCCTGTTTTGGGAGCTGGATATTACACATATGCAAAATTGACATTGTGTCTAAGTGTGACCTGTGGAAAGGCCAGTAAATAGGGATTCAGTATTATGGTAATGTGTCCCACAGATGCAAGGTGTTTGCATCTGTGACAAAGAAACTCTGTCCATGGAAATTCTGTTCGACGCTAAGCATATAGAGGAAGAAAATAAAGTCTTTTTCATTATGGTAGAGACAAGTTCTACATGATACCTAGTATATATATATATATATATATTCTGGTTGATCTAAACTCCAAATTTTCTCCAGGTACACCAAGAAGAAAGTTGTCAAGATGCACCTAAAGAACATTGGAAGTTACATAGACTGAAACATTATGAAAACGACACTCAAGATGAGAATAGTAGTCTGATGAATCCAAATTATACAAAAGATTTTGTTTATAAATTTTTATTTTATTTTGTTAATGTCATGCTTGTTGGTTAATCTTTTCCGTGTTGGATTTCAGCAACTAACAACCAATCAGAATTGCCATCACATGATGTGTCATCAACGAAAGGTATTGAAGCTGGGAATTTTGCACACACTGTTCCTTCCTTACTCTTTCCTGCTTCAGCTGCCGTTTCTATAATAGAAGAGATTTAAGGCTTTAGTAGGATCAAATTAACACTTACCAGCATAAGGTACTTCAACTGCCATCAAGTCGATAGGAAAAAATCTTGTTTGAATAAAGTGCTATTTGTATAACAGAGTATCAACTCATCAACTAACAACCAATCAGAATTAGTGCTCCATTCAAGCAAGAATTTTTCTTTACTCTATAGCAGTTTAAACCCTTTATGCGGGTAAGTGTCAAGTTGATCCTATGTAAGCCTTAAATTTTGTAATATAAATGGCAGCCGAAACCGTATCAACTCATGAACTACCAACCAATCAGCATAAAAAAAATGGATTTACCCATTTAATTTTAGCTCTAACTCAAAAAGATCAGACAACAGAGCACCAACTATCAAATTCAATAGCTTTCATGCTGTTTTACTCATAAGGATGCAGAGAAAGCCTTTTTCATAGACATGCCTTCCGTCTTGACATTTTAATGAAAATATGGAGGTAAGTCTCCCCCATGCAGTGATTCGAAGTCTGAAAGAAATACATTTTCGTACATATCTAAAAATTCCGTGGATTAAAAAAAAAACAAAAAAACAGCCTTGTAATTAGAGTGAATTCTAACACCTGACAAATTATAATTTGACTATGCATGAAAAAAAAAAAAGAAGTTTTTGCGAAGAAAAATATCCACAATTTTTAGATATTGATACCAAGTAATGTGAAACAAACTCAGAACTCTATAGAAAGAGAGAAAGGGTGGTCTACTTAACTTAAAGGCAGAAGACAGATTTCTTGCTAGCTTTGCAGTGGTGATCGAACACATTATGAACAAGGAAAGTATTAATAGATGAAGGGGGAGGAGACATACTAGACTCTCTTTGACAGAATTTTTTCTTCTTTATATTCATACTTATAATTTTTTAAGTATTAAATATGGAAGGGGGAAAAATGAAAGAAAAGAACTATGCCTGAAAAAAACAAAAAACAAAAAAAAAACAAACAAAAAAAACAAAAACAAAAAAAGCACATATAAAAGGCAAAATGTGTGTGTGTGCGTTTGTGTGTCTGCCAAAAACTTCTCAGTGGCATCAGATTGGGTCGAAACTGGTACTATATGAAAGAGCAATGTCTCGGTCGAATATGTGAAAATTAGAAAAAAAAAAAAAAAAAAAAAAAAAAAAAAATGGGTCAATTATTTCGTATAGATAAGATCGTTTAAAACAAGGGAGGGTAGCAAAATATTGTTTCTTTTTCACCGACTTCGGCAACCACACATGCGTGTCTAGCGTTTTTTCTTGAATTGGTTTAAATAGAAAAAAAAAAAATGTTATTTTGATGACATTGTCGTGGAGCAATGGATATTGGGGCCGCATCGTAAGCTCCAAGTTTCACATTCGCACCCAGGTAATGGATTTTTTTTGTGTTGAAAGTTTTAACATTTAAACATGGTTATTTATGTGATTTTTTTTCATTCACTTTTTTTATTTTCCTGTTTTTATCTCCTATTTTTCCATACTCTTTTCTTTACGCCTCGCCTTATATCCTTACTACACCACCTCTTCACACCCAGGCAATGCTGGGTATCCCACTAGTCTTCATATATATCTAGAAATTCTGAACACTTCACATCTTATAGTCCTGAATTTTTTCGATGAGGTATGATTGTATTAATCATACAATTGTTCTCATCTTGAGTGTTATCTGCAGGTTTCGGTCGATGTAACCTCCGACCTTCTTCAGCTCAGTAAGTTTATTTAAAAAAATTTTTTTTTTCTATTTCATATCAATCGTTAGATATCTGTATATATCTATTATGTATTACTTCTTCAACTACACTGATCAGTTAGGGACACGTCGTACCAGGGACCATCATCATTTGACTTTGCTTTACAAGCGCCTCTCCATTGTAATTGTTTGAGGGAATACTGTGAACCAGTTCTTGATCTGCCAAACCAGCAGGATATCCAATAAAACTTCCTGATGTTCTGAAGACAAACTTCAAATTTAGCAGTTGAAAAGGATTTTCATAAATTTTGGAGTTAAAAAAATCTGTTATATTCCTCTCAGTTTGTCTGCTTCACTTTTTCTTGGAAACTACTTGGGCTGATTTGGCTGAAATTTTGTTATAATAAGGTGCAGCGAACCAAGTATTATGATATCTGTTGAATAATATGATAGCATGGGTGTTATTTTCTGTGTCACACTTACATCCGGGTAGTTTAATTGTTATGTACTTTCATTTCTTGTAATAAATAATTTTACCAAGAATTCTTCAGAAGTTTTGGTTTCGGTTATAGCTGATGGCACTTAAGTGATCTATTCTTTCTTTTTATAAATAATTTTATCAAGAATTCTTCATAAGTTTTGGTTTTGATTATGGCTGGAGGAACTCAAGTTTATATATATATATATATATATATATATTTTTCTTTTTTCGTAAGTTTTTATTTTGGTTTTGATTCAAGCTAATGCACCCAAATCATATGGATTTATATATATATATATATATATATATATATATATATATTTTTTTTTTTGAAATCGCAACTTTATAATATATAAAAACCGATAAAGCATTAACTCTGTGATAACATATACGAAATCTGCAAGAATTAAAATATCATTAAACTGTACTTTACGATTGAGCTTTGCTGAGCGTTCGTGCCAGCTTAGATAAATAATTTTGCAGTTTTAACAAAAGAGCTACAATAGCATCAGAGCATCTCCATTTACACTGAACATCTAAAGAATGCCAACATCAATATATTACACATGAATGAGTCCCCTGTGGAATCTCCACAGGTCCCGCTAGTTGAGGATTAATAGAGATTAGTAACAACAATACCACATTTACCCTGGAAGTTTCCGAGAAAACTACTGAGCTGATCTAACTGAAATTTAGTATGGCACTTTGTTATAAGATGCAGCAAACTAAGTATTATGGTATTTGTTTGGTGCACAGTTGGGGATTAACAGGGATAAACAAGAATTAGTATTTAATGCAAAAGTGAGCTCAAATTTAATCATATTCAACTATCAATTTAGCATGAAGTACTCATTCTAACTCAATGGGCTATAACTTTGGCCTGTTTTTAATGGGCTAAAAAAGTCTAGTATTTTGTCAGATGTTAAATTATGTATTTATTGAATAAATTTTCTTTAATTTCTTATCGTATTTTATTGTTGCTAGATACATTTGTTGTGGGTCTGCTAAGACGCTGGAAAAGTTAACGCAGATATATCGTCTTGCTGTTTTACATAATCAGAGTATCTTCATGAACAGCGTGCTTACTTCCCTTGAATGACAGAAACCCAGAATCGGCAAACAATATTCAAAATGCCAGCTGTGACAGGTTTGTTCCGGCTTAACTTAGCAACATTAAACTAAACGGCCTGAACATATTGTTAAAGTTCAAGCCCAAAGGAGGAGGAAATCAATTTTTATTCAATTTTATTGTCCGTTACATTCAAAATGAGATTTCTCAAATGAAAAGTACACAGAAACAAACCATTGAATCTATAAGTTTACTAGCAGGGAGAGAAGACGTTGCCCGGAATTGAATGTTGATCAATAATAATCACTCCCATATTTTTATTGTCATTGAAGTCTATGAAATAGCCCATTTTTCAATCAAATCGATTGATTGCCTACTGTAATTGGGGACCCATCACAATGCACATGCCTCTCACAGTAACTAAGGTCACAATATATTGCGGCCTACACTGTATTGTAGAGAACCTACTATTGATTTTATAAAACTATTTTATATATAATAGCTTGCATTAAAGTTTAAAATGCAAAAGTCAAGTATTATGCTTCAATTGTGCTCTAAGCATAAAGATTCATTTTGAATATGCCCTTGTCATATCAAAGAACCTAGTTCATTTTATATGCTTGGCATTACTAATTATTCAATGATAATAGTTTAAATTTAAGTTTAAAATGAAAATGTCAAGTATTATTCTGAAATTGTGCTTAAACACAAGCATTCATTTTGAACGCATCCCTGTCATATCCAAGAACTTATGTTAATTTTACATGTTGGATGCTGGGCCTTTTTGGCTTTTGTGGTAATACATAGAGCTATGACAACAATATTCTTTTCATTCTTTTGACTCTCGGATATATATCTGACACAGACACACTTAATCAACTGAGAACCACATTCGTCCATATAAAAACATAAGATATTAATGGATATAAACTAAAGAGTCAAAACAATGAAAAGAATATGCTGTTGTCACAGCCCTAGTAATAAAACTTCTCAAATGCACTTGTAATGTTAGGCTGTGTAAGGTGTTAACTTTGGTCAAAATCGCCCATTCCTTCTTTCATCGGATTATTTCGATTATTGATACTTATCGAAGACATTTCGACACAAAACCTATCCAAGAAGGCTGCCTGGCACAAAGTACTTTTGTGTGAAATTTCATAAAAATCGATTCA